>NW_027287101.1:0-123236 GCF_022747635.1 Hetaerina americana | reverse complement strand
AATGTAAAAAATTAAATTTTCTAAAAATGAAATAAATGCCTTCTAAACACCTCAAACATTCACTCTAAAACAGAAGATTGTTGTTTTCGCAATATTTGTAGAAATTTGGGCTCTTTTAGTAACATTAACACCTGGGCTGAAGCATCTTTTATGATCATTTATTGTCTTTCAGGATACATTCTGGGTTTTATTTTGTTTATTTGATGAAAATGAACAACAATACACACCTTGGATACATTTTTGTTTGATTTGTGTCGACTGAGATTTTCACCTAGAACCCAAAGGGGGGTATTAACACTTTTCAGGGAAAAATGTAAAAAATTAAATTTTCTAAAAATGAAATAAATGCCTTCTAAACACCTCAAACATTCACTCTAAAAAAGAAGTTGTTGTTTTTCGCAATATTTTTAGAAATTTGGGCTCTTTTAGTAACATTAACACTTGCGCTGAAGCAACTTTTATGCTCATTTCTTGTCTTTCAAGATTAATTCTGGGTTTTATTTTGTTTATTTGATGAAAATGAACAACAATACACACCTTGGATACATTTTTGTTTGATTTGTGTCCAGTGAGATTTTCACCTAGAACCCAAAGGGGGGGGTATTGGCACTTTTCATGGAAAAATGTGAAAAATTAAATTTTCTAAAAATGAAATAAATGCCTTCTAAACACCACAAACATTAACTCTAAAACAGAAGATTGTTGTTTTTCGCAATATTTTTAGAAATTTGGGCTCTTTTAGTAACATTAACACTGGCGCTGAAGCATCTTTTATGATCATTTATTGTCTTTCAGGATTCATTCTGGGTTTTATTTTGTTTATTTGATGAAAATGAACAACAATACACACCTTGGATACATTTTTGATTGATTTGTGTGGAGTGAGATTTTCACCTAGAACCCAAAGGTTGGGGTATTGGCACTCTTCATGGAAAAATGTGAAAAATTAAATTTTCTAAAAATGAAATAAATGCCTTATAAACACCTCAAATATTCACTCTAAAACAGAAGATTGTTGTTTTTCGCAATGATTTTAGAAATTTGGGCTCTTTTAGTAACATTAACACTTGCGCTGAAGCATCTTTTATGCTCATTTCTCGTCTTTCAGGATTAATTCTGGGTTTTATTTTGTTTATTTGATGAAAATGAACAACAATACACACCATGGAAACATTTTTGTTTGATTTGTGTCAAGTTAGATTTTCACCTAGAACCCAAAGGGGGGTATTGGCACTTTTCATGGAAAAATGTGAAAAATTAAATTTTCTAAAAATGAAATAAATGCCTTCTAAACACCTCAAACATTCACTCTTAAACAGAAGATTGTTGTTTTTCGCAATATTTTTAGAAATTTGGGCTCTTTTAGTAACATTAACACCTGGGCTGAAGCATCTTTTATGATCATTTAATGTCTTTCAGTATACATTCTGGGTTTTATTTTGTTTATTTGATGAAAATGAACAACAATACACACCTTGGATACATTTTTGTTTGATTTGTGTCGAGTGAGAATTTCACCTTGAACCCAAAGGGGGGGGTATTGGCACTTTTCATTGAAAAATGTGAAAAATTAAATTTTCTAAAAATGAAATAAATGCCTTCTAAACATCTCAAACATTCACTCTAAAACAGAAGATTGTTGTTTTTCGCAATATTTTTAGAAATTTGGTCTCTTTTAGTAACATTAACACTTGCGCTGAAGCATCTTTTATGCTCAATTCTTGTCTTTCAGGATTAATTCTGTGTTTTATTTTGTTTATTTGATGAAAATGAACAACAATACACACCATGGAAACATTTTTGTTTGATTTGTGTCGAGTGAGATTTTCACCTAGAACCCAAAGGGGGGGGTATTGGCACTTTTCATGGAAAAATGTGAAAAATTAAATTTTCTAAAAATGAAATAAATGCCTTCTAAACACCTCAAACATTCACTCTAAAACAGAAGATTGTTGTTTTCGCAATATTTGTAGAAATTTGGGCTCTTTTAGTAACATTAACACCTGGGCTGAAGCATCTTTTATGATCATTTATTGTCTTTCAGGATACATTCTGGGTTTTATTTTGTTTATTTGATGAAAATGAACAACAATACACACCTTGGATACATTTTTGTTTGATTTGTGTCGACTGAGATTTTCACCTAGAACCCAAAGGGGGGTATTAACACTTTTCAGGGAAAAATGTAAAAAATTAAATTTTCTAAAAATGAAATAAATGCCTTCTACACACCTCAAACATTCACTCTAAAAAAGAAGTTGTTGTTTTTCGCAATATTTTTAGAAATTTGGGCTCTTTTAGTAACATTAACACTTGCGCTGAAGCAACTTTTATGCTCATTTCTTGTCTTTCAAGATTAATTCTGGGTTTTATTTTGTTTATTTGATGAAAATGAACAACAATACACACCTTGGATACATTTTTGTTTGATTTGTGTCCAGTGAGATTTTCACCTAGAACCCAAAGGGGGGGGTATTGGCACTTTTCATGGAAAAATGTGAAAAATTAAATTTTCTAAAAATGAAATAAATGCCTTCTAAACACCACAAACATTAACTCTAAAACAGAAGATTGTTGTTTTTCGCAATATTTTTAGAAATTTGGGCTCTTTTAGTAACATTAACACTGGCGCTGAAGCATCTTTTATGATCATTTATTGTCTTTCAGGATTCATTCTGGGTTTTATTTTGTTTATTTGATGAAAATGAACAACAATACACACCTTGGATACATTTTTGATTGATTTGTGTGGAGTGAGATTTTCACCTAGAACCCAAAGGTTGGGGTATTGGCACTCTTCATGGAAAAATGTGAAAAATTAAATTTTCTAAAAATGAAATAAATGCCTTATAAACACCTCAAATATTCACTCTAAAACAGAAGATTGTTGTTTTTCGCAATGATTTTAGAAATTTGGGCTCTTTTAGTAACATTAACACTTGCGCTGAAGCATCTTTTATGCTCATTTCTCGTCTTTCAGGATTAATTCTGGGTTTTATTTTGTTTATTTGATGAAAATGAACAACAATACACACCATGGAAACATTTTTGTTTGATTTGTGTCAAGTTAGATTTTCACCTAGAACCCAAAGGGGGGTATTGGCACTTTTCATGGAAAAATGTGAAAAATTAAATTTTCTAAAAATGAAATAAATGCCTTCTAAACACCTCAAACATTCACTCTTAAACAGAAGATTGTTGTTTTTCGCAATATTTTTAGAAATTTGGGCTCTTTTAGTAACATTAACACCTGGGCTGAAGCATCTTTTATGATCATTTAATGTCTTTCAGTATACATTCTGGGTTTTATTTTGTTTATTTGATGAAAATGAACAACAATACACACCTTGGATACATTTTTGTTTGATTTGTGTCGACTGAGATTTTCACCTAGAAGCCCAAGGGGGGTATTAACACTTTTCATGGAAAAATGTAAAAATTAAATTTTCTAAAAATGAAATAAATGCCTTCTATACACCTCAAACATTCACTCTTAAACAGAAGATTGTTGTTTTTCGCAATAATTTTAGAAATTTGGGCTCTTTTAGTAACATTAACACCTGGGCTGAAGCATCTTTTATGATTTTTATTGTCTTTCAGGATTCATTCTGGGTTTTATTTTGTTTATTTGATGAAAATGAACAACAATACACACCTTGGATACATTTTTGTTTGATTTGTAACGAGTGAGATTTTCACCTAGAACCCAAAGCGGGGGGGGTATTGGCACTTTTCATGGAAAAATGTGAAAAATTAAATTTTCTAAAAATGAAATAAATGCCTTCTAAACACCTCAAACATTCACTCTAAAACAGAAGATGGTTGTTTTTCGCAATATTTTTAGAAATTTGGGCTCTTTTAGTAACATTAACACCTGGGCTGAAGCATCTTTTATGATCATTTAATGTCTTTCAGTATACATTCTGGGTTTTATTTTGTTTATTTGATGAAAATGAACAACAATACACACCATGGAAACATTTTTGTTTGATTTGTGACGAGTGAGATTTTCACCTAGAACCCAAAGGGGGGGGTATTGGCACTTTTCATGGAAAAATGTGAAAAATTAAATTTTCTAAAAATGAAATAAATGCCTTCTAAACACCTCAAACATTCACTCTAAAACAGAAGATTGTTGTTTTTCGCAATATTTTTAGAAATTTGGGCTCTTTTAGTAACATTAACACCTGGGCTAAAGCATCTCTTATGATCATTTATTGTCTTTCAGGATACATTCTGGGTTTTATTTTGTTTATTTGATGAAAATGAACAACAATACACACCTTGGATACATTTTTGTTTGATTTGTGTCGACTGAGATTTTCACCTAGAAGCCCAAGGGGGGTATTAACACTTTTCATGGAAAAATGTAAAAATTAAATTTTCTAAAAATGAAATAAATGCCTTCTATACACCTCAAACATTCACTCTTAAACAGAAGATTGTTGTTTTTCGCAATAATTTTAGAAATTTGGGCTCTTTTAGTAACATTAACACCTGGGCTGAAGCATCTTTTATGATTTTTATTGTCTTTCAGGATTCATTCTGGGTTTTTATTTTGTTTATTTGATGAAATGAACAACAATACACACCTTGGATACATTTTTGTTTGATTTGTAACGAGTGAGATTTTCACCTAGAACACAAAGCGGGGGGGGTATTGGCACTTTTCATGGAAAAATGTGAAAAATTAAATTTTCTAAAAATGAAAATAAATGCCTTCTAAACACCTCAAACATTCACTCTAAAACAGAAGATTGTTTTTTTTCGCAATATTTTTAGAAATTTGGGCTCTTTTAGTAACATTAACACTTTCTCTGAAGCAACTTTATGCTCATTTCTTGTCTTTCAGGATTAATTCTGGGTTTTATTTTGTTTATTTGATGAAAATGAAAATAAATACACACCATGGAAACATTTTTGTTTGATTTGCGTCAAGTGAGATTTTTACCTAGAACTCAAAGGGGGGGGTATTGGCACTTTTCATGGAAAAGTGAAAAATTAAATTTTCTAAAAATGAAATAAATGCCTTCTAAACACCTCAAACATTCACTCTAAAACAGAAGATTGTTGTTTTTCGCAATATTTTTAGAAATTTGGGCTCTTTTAGTAAACATTAACACCTGGGCTGAAGCATCTTTTATGATCATTTAATGTCTTTCAGTATACATTCTGGGTTTTATTTTGTTTATTTGATGAAAATGAACAACAATACACACCATGGAAACATTTTTGTTTGATTTGTGACGAGTGAGATTTTCACCTAGAACCCAAAGGGGGGGTATTGGCACTTTTCATGGAAAAATGTGAAAAATTAAATTTTCTAAAATGAAATAAATGCCTTCTAAACACCTCAAACATTCACTCTAAAACAGAAGATTGTTGTTTTTCGCAATATTTTTAGAAATTTGGGCTCTTTTAGTACATTAACACCTGGGCTAAAGCATCTCTTATGATCATTTATTGTCTTTCAGGATACATTCTGGGTTTTATTTTGTTTATTTGATGAAAATGAACAACAATACACACCTTGGATACATTTTTGTTTGATTTGTGTCGACTGAGATTTTCACCTAGAAGCCCAAGGGGGGTATTAACACTTTTCATGGAAAAATGTAAAAATTAAATTTCTAAAAATGAAATAAATGCCTTCTATACACTCAAACATTCACTCTTAAACAGAAGATTGTTGTTTTTTCGCAATAATTTTAGAAATTTGGGCTCTTTTAGTAACATTAACACCTGGGCTGAAGCATCTTTTATGATTTTTATTGTCTTTCAGGATTCATTCTGGGTTTTATTTTGTTTATTTGATGAAAATGAACAACAATACACACCTTGGATACATTTTTGTTTGATTTGTAACGAGTGAGATTTTCACCTAGAACACAAAGCGGGGGGGGTATTGGCACTTTTCATGGAAAAATGTGAAAAATTAAATTTTCTAAAAATGAAATAAATGCCTTCTAAACACCTCAAACATTCACTCTAAAACAGAAGATTGTTTTTTTTCGCAATATTTTTAGAAATTTGGGCTCTTTTAGTAACATTAACACTTTCTCTGAAGCAACTTTTATGCTCATTTCTTGTCTTTCAGGATTAATTCTGGGTTTTATTTTGTTTATTTGATGAAAATGAAAATAAATACACACCATGGAAACATTTTTGTTTGATTTGCGTCAAGTGAGATTTTTACCTAGAACTCAAAGGGGGGGGTATTGGCACTTTTCATGGAAAAATGTGAAAAATTAAATTTTCTAAAAATGAAATAAATGCCTTCTAAACACCTCAAACATTCACTCTAAAACAGAAGATTGTTGTTTTTCGCAATATTTTTAGAAATTTGGGCTCTTTTAGTAACATTAACACCTGGGCTGAAGCATCTTTTATGAACATTTATTGTCTTTCAGGATTCATTCTGGGTTTTATTTTGTTTATTTGATGAAAATGAACAACAATACACACCTTGGATACATTTTTGTTTGATTTGTGTCGAGTGAGATTTTCACCTAGAACCCAAAGGGGGGGGGTATTGCCACTTTTCATGGAAAAATGTGAAAAATTAAATTTTCTAAAAATGAAATAAATGCCTTCTAAACACCTTAAAAAATCACTCTAAAACAGAAGATTGTTGTTTTTCGCAATATGTTTAGAAATTTTGGCTCTTTTAGTAACATTAACACTTGCGCTGAAGCATCTTTTATGTTCATTTCTTGTCTTTCAGGATTAATTCTGGGTTTTATTTGTTTATTTGATGAAAATAAACAACAATACACACCTTGGAAACATTTTTGATTGATTTGTGTCGAGTGAGATTTTCACCTAGAACCCAAAGGGGGGGGTATTGGCACTTTTCATGGAAAAATGTGAAAAATTAAATTTTCTAAAAATGAAATAAATGCCTTCTAAACACCACAAACATTAACTCTAAAACAGAAGATTGTTGTTTTTCGCAATATTTTTAGAAATTTGGGCTCTTTTAGTAACATTAACACTTACTCTGAAGCAACTTTTATGCTCATTTCTTTTCCTTCAAGATTAATTCTGGGTTTTATTTTGTTTATTTGATGAAAATAAACAACAATACACACCATGGAAACTTTTTTGTTTGATTTGTGTCGAGTGAGATTTTCACCTAGAACGCAAAGGGGGGTATTAACACTTTTCATGGAAAAATGTAAAAAATTAAATTTTCTAAAAATGAAATAAATGCCTTCTAAACACCTCAAACATTCACTCTAAAACAGAAGATTGTTGTTTTTCGCAATATTTTTAGAAATTTGGGCTCTTTTAGTAACATTAACACCTGGGCTGAAGCATCTTTTATGATCATTTATTGTCTTTCAGGATACATTCTGGGTTTTATTTTGTTTATTTGATGAAAATGAACAACAATACACACCTTGGATACATTTTTGTTTGATTTGTGTCGACTGAGATTTTCACCTAGAACCCAAAGGGGGGTATTAACACTTTTCATGGAAAAAGGAAAAAAATTAAATTTTCTAAAAATGAAATAAATGCCTTCTAAACACCTCAAACATTCACTCTAAAAAAGAAGATTGTTCTTTTTCGCAATATTTTTAGAAATTTGGGCTCTTTTAGTAACATTAACACTTGCGCTGAAGCATTTTTTATGCTCATTTCTTGTCTTTCAAGATTAATTCTAGGTTTTATTTTGTTTATTTGATGAAAATGAACAACAATACACACCATGGAAACATTTTTGTTTAATTTGTGTCGAGTGAGATTTTCACCTAGAACCCAAAGGGGGGGCATTGGCTCTTTTCATGGAAAAATGTGAAAAATTAAATTTTCTAAAAATGAAGGAAATGCCTTCTAAACACCTCAAACATTCACTCTAAAACAGAAGATTGTTGTTTTTCGCAATATTTTTAGAAATTTGGGCTCTTTTAGTAACATTAACACCTGGGCTGAAGCATCTTTTATGATCATTTAATGTCTTTCAGTATACATTCTGGGTTTTATTTTGTTTATTTGATGAAAATGAACAACAATACACAACTTGGATACATTTTTGTTTGATTTGTGTCGAGTGAGAATTTCACCTTGAACCCAAAGGGGGGGGTATTGGCACTTTTCATTGAAAAATGTGAAAAATTAAATTTTCTAAAAATGAAATAAATGCCTTCTAAACATCTCAAACATTCACTCTAAAACAGAAGATTGTTTTTTTCGCAATATTTTTAGAAATTTGGGCTCTTTTAGTTACATTAACACTTTCTCTGAAGCAACTTTTATGCTCATTTCTTGTCCTTCAAGATTAATTATGGGTTTTATTTTGTTTATTTGAATAAAATGAACAACATAACACACCTTGGATACATTTTTGTTTGATTTGTGTCGAGTGAGATTTTCACCTTGAACCCAAAGGGGGGGTATTGGTACTTTTCATGGAAAAATGTGAAAAATTAAATTTTCTAAAAATGAAATAAATGCCTTCTAAACATCTCAAACATTCACTCTAAAACAGAAGATTGTTGTTTTTCGCAATATTTTAAGAAATTTGGGCTCTTTTAGTAACATTAACACTTTCTCTGAAGCAGTTTTTATGCTCATTTCTTGTCCTTCAAGATTAATTCTGGGTTTTATTTTGTTTATTTGATGAAAATGAACAACAATACACACCATGGAAACATTTTTGTTTGATTTGTGTCGAGTGAGATTTTCACCTAGAACCCAAAGGGGGGGGTATTGGCACTTTTCATGGAAAAATGTAAAAAATTAAATTTTCTAAAAATGAAATAAATGCCTTCTTAACACCTCAAACATTCACTCTAAAACAGAAGATTGTTGTTTTTCGCAATATTTTTAGAAATTTGGGCTCTTTTAGTAAAATTAACACTTGCGCTGAAGCATCTTTTATGCTCATTTCATGTCTTTCAGGATTAATTCTGGGTTTTATTTTGTTTATTTGATGAAAATGAACAACAATACACACCATGGAAACTTTTTTGTTTGATTTGTGTCAAGTGAGATTTTCACCAAGAACCCAAAGGGCGCTTTTGACTATTGGCACTTTTCATGGAAAAATGTGAAAAATTAAATTTTCTAAAAATGAAGGAAATGCCTTCTAAACACCTCAAACATTCACTCTAAAACAGAAGATTGTTGTTTTTCGCAATATTTTTAGAAATTTGGGCTCTTTTAGTAACATTAACACCTGGGCTGAAGCATCTTTTATGATCATTTAATGTCTTTCAGTATACATTCTGGGTTTTATTTTGTTTATTTGATGAAAATGAACAACAATACACACCTTGGATACATTTTTGTTTGATTTGTGTCGAGTGAGAATTTCACCTTGAACCCAAAGGGGGGGGTATTGGCACTTTTCATTGAAAAATGTGAAAAATTAAATTTTCTAAAAATGAAATAAATGCCTTCTAAACATCTCAAACATTCACTCTAAAACAGAAGATTGTTGTTTTTCGCAATATTTTTAGAAATTTGGTCTCTTTTAGTAACATTAACACTTGCGCTGAAGCATCTTTTATGCTCAATTCTTGTCTTTCAGGATTAATTCTGTGTTTTATTTTGTTTATTTGATGAAAATGAACAACAATACACACCATGGAAACATTTTTGTTTGATTTGTGTCGAGTGAGATTTTCACCTAGAACCCAAAGGGGGGGGTATTGGCACTTTTCATGGAAAAATGTGAAAAATTAAATTTTCTAAAAATGAAATAAATGCCTTCTAAACACCTCAAACATTCACTCTAAAACAGAAGATTGTTGTTTTTCGCAATATTTTTAGAAATTTGGGCTCTTTTAGTAACATTAACACCTGGGCTGAAGCATCTTTTATGATCATTTATTGTCTTTCAGGATTCATTCTGGGTTTTATTTTGTTTATTCGAATAAAATGAACAACAATACACACCTTGGATACATTTTTGTTTGATTTGTGTGGAGTGAGATTTTCACCTAGAACCCAAAGGGGGGGGTATTGGCACTTTTCATGGAAAAATGTGAAAAATTAAATTTTCTAAAAATGAAATAAATGCCTTCTAAACACCTCAAACATTCACTCTAAAACAGAAGATTGTTTTTTTCGCAATATTTTTAGAAATTTGGGCTCTTTTAGTTACATTAACACTTTCTCTGAAGCAACTTTTATGCTCATTTCTTGTCCTTCAAGATTAATTATGGGTTTTATTTTGTTTATTTGATGAAAATGAACAACAATACACACCTTGGATACATTTTTGTTTGATTTGTGTGGAGTGAGATTTTCACCTAGAACCCAAAGGGGGGGGTATTGGCACTTTTCATGGAAAAATGTGAAAAATTAAATTTTCTAAAAATGAAATAAATGCCTTCTAAACACCTCAAACATTCACTCTAAAACAGAAGATTGTTGTTTTTCGCAATATTTTTAGAAATTTGGGCTCTTTTAGTTACATTAACACTTTCTCTGAAGCAACTTTTATGCTCATTTCTTGTCCTTCAAGATTAATTCTGGGTTTTATTTTGTTTATTTGATGAAAATGAACAACAATACACATCATGGAAACATTTTTGTTTGATTTGTGTCAATTGAGATTTTCACCTAGAACCCAAAAGGGGGGGTATTGGCACTTTTCATGGAAAAATGTAAAAAATTAAATTTTCTAAAAATGAAATAAATGCCTTCTAAACACCTCAAACATTCACTCTCAAAAAAAAGATTGTTGTTTTTCGCAATATTTTTAGAAATTTGGGCTCTTTTAGTAACATTAACACCTGGGCTGAAGCATCTTTTATGATCATTTATTGTCTTTCAGGATACATTCTGGGTTTTATTTTGTTTATTTGAATAAAATGAACAACAATACACACCTTGGATACATTTTTGTTTGATTTGTGTCGAGTGAGATTTTCACCTTGAACCCAAAGGGGGGGTATTGGTACTTTTCATGGAAAAATGTGAAAAATTAAATTTTCTAAAAATGAAATAAATGCCTTCTAAACATCTCAAACATTTACTCTAAAACAGAAGATTGTTGTTTTTCGCAATATTTTTAGAAATTTGGGCTCTTTTAGTAACATTAACACTTTCTCTGAAGCAGTTTTTATGCTCATTTCTTGTCCTTCAAGATTAATTCTGGGTTTTATTTTGTTTATTTGATGAAAATGAACAACAATACACACCATGGAAACATTTTTGTTTGATTTGTGTCGAGTGAGATTTTCACCTAGAACCCAAAGGGGGGGGTATTGGCACTTTTCATGGAAAAATGTAAAAAATTAAATTTTCTAAAAATGAAATAAATGCCTTCTTAACACCTCAAACATTCACTCTAAAACAGAAGATTGTTGTTTTTCGCAATATTTTTAGAAATTTGGGCTCTTTTAGTAAAATTAACACTTGCGCTGAAGCATCTTTTATGCTCATTTCATGTCTTTCAGGATTAATTCTGGGTTTTATTTTGTTTATTTGATGAAAATGAACAACAATACACACCATGGAAACTTTTTTGTTTGATTTGTGTCAAGTGAGATTTTCACCAAGAACCCAAAGGGCGCTTTTGACTATTGGCACTTTTCATGGAAAAATGTGAAAAATTAAATTTTCAAAAAATGAAATAAATGCCTTCTAAACACCTCAAACATTCACTCTAAAACAGAAGATTGTTGTTTTTCGCAATATTTTTAGAAATTTGGGCTCTTTTAGTAACATTAACACCTGGGCTGAAGCATCTTTTATGAACATTTATTGTCTTTCAGGATTCATTCTGGGTTTTATTTTGTTTATTTGATGAAAATGAACAACAATACACACCTTGGATACATTTTTGTTTGATTTGTGTCGAGTGAGATTTTCACCTAGAACCCAAAGGGGGGGGGGGTATTGCCACTTTTCATGGAAAAATGTGAAAAATTAAATTTTCTAAAAATGAAATAAATGCCTTCTAAACACCTCAAACATTCACTCTAAAACAGAAGATTGTTGTTTTTCGCAATATGTTTAGAAATTTTGGCTCTTTTAGTAACATTAACACTTGCGCTGAAGCATCTTTTATGCTCATTTCTTGTCTTTCAGGATTAATTCTGGGTTTTATTTGTTTATTTGATGAAAATAAACAACAATACACACCATGGAAACATTTTTGATTGATTTGTGTCGAGTGAGATTTTCACCTAGAACCCAAAGGGGGGGTATTGGCACTTCTCATGGAAAAATGTGAAAAATTAAATTTTCTAAAAATGAAATAAATGCCTTCTAAACACCACAAACATTAACTCTAAAACAGAAGATTGTTGTTTTTCGCAATATTTTTAGAAATTTGGGCTCTTTTAGTAACATTAACACTTTCTCTGAAGCAACTTTTATGCTCATTTCTTTTCCTTCAAGATTAATTCTGGGTTTTATTTTCTTTATTTGATGAAAATAAACAACAATACACACCATGGAAACATTTTTGTTTGATTTGTGTGGAGTGACATTTTCACCTAGAAACCAAAGGGGGGGTATTGGCACTTTTCATGGAAAAATGTGAAAAATTAAATTTTCTAAAAATGAAATAAATGCCTTCTAAACACCTCAAACATTCACTCTAAAACAGAAGATTGTTGTTTTTCGCAATATTTTTAGAAATTTGGGCTCTTTTAGTTACATTAACACTTTCTCTGAAGCAACTATTATGCTCATTTCTTGTCCTTCAAGATTAATTATGGGTTTTATTTTGTTTATTTGATGAAAATGAACAACAATACACACCTTGGATACATTTTTGTTTGATTTGTGTGGAGTGAGATTTTCACCTAGAACCCAAAGGGGGGGGTATTGGCACTTTTCATGGAAAAATGTGAAAAATTAAATTTTCTAAAAATGAAATAAATGCCTTCTAAACACCTCAAACATTCACTCTAAAACAGAAGATTGTTGTTTTTCGCAATATTTTTAGAAATTTGGGCTCTTTTAGTTACATTAACACTCTCTCTGAAGCAACTTTTATGCTCATTTCTTGTCCTTCAAGATTAATTCTGGGTTTTATTTTGTTTATTTGATGAAAATGAACAACAATACACACCATGGAAACATTTTTGTTTGATTTGTGTCAATTGAGATTTTCACCTAGAACCCAAAGGGGGGGGGTATTGGCACTTTTCATGGAAAAATGTAAAAAATTAAATTTTCTAAAAATGAAATAAATGCCTTCTAAACACCTCAAACATTCACTCTCAAAAAAAAGATTGTTGTTTTTCGCAATATTTTTAGAAATTTGGGCTCTTTTAGTAACATTAACACCTGGGCTGAAGCATCTTTTATGATCATTTATTGTCTTTCAGGATACATTCTGGGTTTTATTTTGTTTATTTGAATAAAATGAACAACAATACACACCTTGGATACATTTTTGTTTGATTTGTGTCGAGTGAGATTTTCACCTTGAACCCAAAGGGGGGGTATTGGTACTTTTCATGGAAAAATGTGAAAAATTAAAATTTCTAAAAATGAAATAAATGCCTTCTAAACATCTCAAACATTCACTCTAAAACAGAAGATTGTTGTTTTTCGCAATATTTTTAGAAATTTGGGCTCTTTTAGTAACATTAACACTTTCTCTGAAGCAGTTTTTATGCTCATTTCTTGTCCTTCAAGATTAATTCTGGGTTTTATTTTGTTTATTTGATGAAAATGAACAACAATACACACCATGGAAACATTTTTGTTTGATTTGTGTCGAGTGAGATTTTCACCTAGAACCCAAAGGGGGGGTATTGGCACTTTTCATGGAAAAATGTAAAAAATTAAATTTTCTAAAAATGAAATAAATGCCTTCTTAACACCTCAAACATTCACTCTAAAACAGAAGATTGTTGTTTTTCGCAATATTTTTAGAAATTTGGGCTCTTTTAGTAAAATTAACACTTGCGCTGAAGCATCTTTTATGCTCATTTCATGTCTTTCAGGATTAATTCTGGGTTTTATTTTGTTTATTTGATGAAAATGAACAACAATACACACCATGGAAACTTTTTTGTTTAATTTGTGTCAAGTGAGATTTTCACCAACAACCCAAAGGGCGCTTTTGACTATTGGCACTTTTCATGGAAAAATGTGAAAAATTAAATTTTCAAAAAATGAAATAAATGCCTTCTAAACACCTCAAACATTCACTCTAAAACAGAAGATTGTTGTTTTTCGCAATATTTTTAGAAATTTGGGCTCTTTTAGTAACATTAACACCTGGGCTGAAGCATCTTTTATGAACATTTATTGTCTTTCAGGATTCATTCTGGGTTTTATTTTGTTTATTTGATGAAAATGAACAACAATACACACCTTGGATACATTTTTGTTTGATTTGTGTCGAGTGAGATTTTCACCTAGAACCCAAAGGGGGGGGGGTATTGCCACTTTTCATGGAAAAATGTGAAAAATTAAATTTTCTAAAAATGAAATAAATGCCTTCTAAACACCTCAAACATTCACTCTAAAACAGAAGATTGTTGTTTTTCGCAATATGTTTAGAAATTTTGGCTCTTTTAGTAACATTAACACTTGCGCTGAAGCATCTTTTATGCTCATTTCTTGTCTTTCAGGATTAATTCTGGGTTTTATTTGTTTATTTGATGAAAATAAACAACAATACACACCATGGAAACATTTTTGATTGATTTGTGTCGAGTGAGATTTTCACCTAGAACCCAAAGGGGGGGGTATTGGCACTTTTCATGGAAAAATGTGAAAAATTAAATTTTCTAAAAATGAAATAAATGCCTTCTAAACACCACAAACATTAACTCTAAAACAGAAGATTGTTGTTTTTCGCAATATTTTTAGAAATTTGGGCTCTTTTAGTAACATTAACACTTTCTCTGAAGCAACTTTTATGCTCATTTCTTTTCCTTCAAGATTAATTCTGGGTTTTATTTTCTTTATTTGATGAAAATAAACAACAATACACACCATGGAAACATTTTTGTTTGATTTGTGTCGAGTGAGATTTTCACCTAGAACGCAAAGGGGGGTATTCACACTTTTCATGGAAAAATGTAAAAAATTAAATTTTCTAAAAATGAAATAAATGCCTTCTAAACACCTCAAACATTCACTCTAAAACAGAAGATTGTTGTTTTTCGCAATATTTTTAGAAATTTGGGCTCTTTTAGTAACATTAACACCTGGGCTGAAGCATCTTTTATGATCATTTATTGTCTTTCAGGATACATTCTGGGTTTTATTTTGTTTATTTGATGAAAATGAACAACAATACACACCTTGGATACATTTTTGTTTGATTTGTGTCGACTGAGATTTTCACCTAGAAACCAAAGGGGGGTATTAACACTTTTCATGGAAAAAGGAAAAAAATTAAATTTTCTAAAAATGAAATAAATGCCTTCTAAACACCTCAAACATTCACTCTAAAAAAGAAGATTGTTGTTTTTCGCAATATTTTTAGAAATTTGGGCTCTTTTAGTAACATTAACACTTGCGCTGAAGCAACTTTTATGCTCATTTCTTGTCTTTCAAGATTAATTCTAGGTTTTATTTTGTTTATTTGATGAAAATGAACAACAATACACACCATGGAAACATTTTTGTTTAATTTGTGTCGAGTGAGATTTTAACCTAGAACCCAAAGGGGGGGGTATTGGCACTTTTCATGGAAAAATGTGAAAAATTAAATTTTCTAAAAATGAAATAAATGCCTTCTAAACACCTCAAACATTCACTCTAAAACAGAAGATTGTTGTTTTTCGCAATATTTTTAGAAATTTGGGCTCTTTTAGTAACATTAACACCTGGGCTGAAGCATCTTTTATGATTTTTATTGTCTTTCAGGATTCATTCTGGGTTTTATTTTGTTTATTTGATGAAAATGAACAACAATACACACCTTGGATACATTTTTGTTTGATTTGTGTCGAGTGAGATTTTCACCTAGAACCCAAAGGGGGGGGTATTGGCACTTTTCATGGAAAAATGTGAAAAATTAAATTTTCTAAAAATGAAATAAATGCCTTCTAAACACCTCAAACATTCACTCTAAAACAGAAGATTGTTGTTTTTCGCAATATTTTTAGAAATTTGGGCTCTTTTAGTAACATTAACACCTGGGCTGAAGCATCTTTTATGATCATTTATTGTCTTTCAGGATTCATTCTGGGTTTTATTTTGTTTATTTGATGAAAATGAACAACAATACACACCTTGGATACATTTTTGTTTGATTTGTGTGGAGTGAGATTTTCACCTAGAACCCAAAGGGGGGGGTATTGGCACTTTTCATGGAAAAATGTGAAAAATTAAATTTTCTAAAAATGAAATAAATGCCTTCTAAACACCTCAAACATTCACTCTAAAACAGAAGATTGTTGTTTTTCGCAATATTTTTAGAAATTTGGGCTCTTTTAGTAACATTAACACTTACTCTGAAGCAACTTTTATGCTCATTTCTTTTCCTTCAAGATTAATTCTGGGTTTTATTTTGTTTATTTGATGAAAATAAACAACAATACACACCATGGAAACTTTTTTGTTTGATTTGTGTCGAGTGAGATTTTCACCTAGAACGCAAAGGGGGGTATTAACACTTTTCATGGAAAAATGTAAAAAATTAAATTTTCTAAAAATGAAATAAATGCCTTCTAAACACCTCAAACATTCACTCTAAAACAGAAGATTGTTGTTTTTCGCAATATTTTTAGAAATTTGGGCTCTTTTAGTAACATTAACACCTGGGCTGAAGCATCTTTTATGATCATTTATTGTCTTTCAGGATACATTCTGGGTTTTATTTTGTTTATTTGATGAAAATGAACAACAATACACACCTTGGATACATTTTTGTTTGATTTGTGTCGACTGAGATTTTCACCTAGAACCCAAAGGGGGGTATTAACACTTTTCATGGAAAAAGGAAAAAAATTAAATTTTCTAAAAATGAAATAAATGCCTTCTAAACACCTCAAACATTCACTCTAAAAAAGAAGATTGTTCTTTTTCGCAATATTTTTAGAAATTTGGGCTCTTTTAGTAACATTAACACTTGCGCTGAAGCATTTTTTATGCTCATTTCTTGTCTTTCAAGATTAATTCTAGGTTTTATTTTGTTTATTTGATGAAAATGAACAACAATACACACCATGGAAACATTTTTGTTTAATTTGTGTCGAGTGAGATTTTCACCTAGAACCCAAAGGGGGGGCATTGGCTCTTTTCATGGAAAAATGTGAAAAATTAAATTTTCTAAAAATGAAGGAAATGCCTTCTAAACACCTCAAACATTCACTCTAAAACAGAAGATTGTTGTTTTTCGCAATATTTTTAGAAATTTGGGCTCTTTTAGTAACATTAACACCTGGGCTGAAGCATCTTTTATGATCATTTAATGTCTTTCAGTATACATTCTGGGTTTTATTTTGTTTATTTGATGAAAATGAACAACAATACACACCATGGAAACATTTTTGTTTGATTTGTGTCAATTGAGATTTTCACCTAGAACCCAAAGGGGGGGGTATTGGCACTTTTCATGGAAAAATGTAAAAAATTAAATTTTCTAAAAATGAAATAAATGCCTTCTAAACACCTCAAACATTCACTCTAAAACAGAAGATTATTGTTTTTCGCAATATTTTTAGAAATTTGGGCTCTTTTAGTAACATTAACACTTGGGATGAAGCATCTTTTATGATCTTTTATTGTCTTTCAGGATTCATTCTGGGTTTTATTTTGTTTATTTGATGAAAATGAACAACAATACACACCTTGGATACATTTTTCTTTGATTTGTGTCGAGTGAGATTTTCACCTAGAACCCAAAGGGGGGGTATTGGCACTTTTCATGGAAAAATGTGAAAAATTAAATTTTCTAAAAATGAAATAAATGCCTTCTAAACACCACAAACATTCACTCTAAAACAGAAGATTGTTGTTTTTTGCAATATTTTTAGAAATTTGGGCTCTTTTAGTAACATTAACACTTTCGCTGAAGCATCATTTATGCTAATTTATTTTCTTTCAGGATTAATTCTGGGTTTCATTTTGTTTATTTGATGAAAATAAACAACAATACACACCATGGAAACATTTTTGTTTGATTTGTGTCGAGTGAGATTTTCACCTTGAACCCAAAGGGGGTATTGGCACTTTTCATGGAAAAATGTAAAAAATTAAATTTTCTAAAAATGAATGAAATGCCTTCTAAACACCTCAAACATTCACTCTAAATAAGAAGATTGTTGCTTTTCGCAATATTTTTAGAAATTTGGGCTCTTTTAGTAACATTAACTCCTGGGCTGAAGCAACTTTTATGCTCATTTCTTGTCCTTCAAGATTAATTCTGGGTTTTATTTTGTTTATTTGATGAAAATGAACAACAATACACACCATGGAAACATTTTTGTTTGATTTGTGTCAAGTGAGATTTTCACCTAGAACCCAAAGGGGGGGTATTGGCACTTTTCATGGAAAAATGTGAAAAATTAAATTTTCTAAAAATGAAATAAATGCCTTCTAAACACCTCAAACATTCACTCTAAAACAGAAGATTGTTGTTTTTCGCAATATATTTAGAAATTTGGGCTCTTTTAGGTAACATTAACACTTGCGCTGAAGAATCTTTTATGCTCATTTCTTGTCTTTCAGGATTAATTCCGGGTTTTATTTTGTTTATTTGATGAAAATGAACAACAATACACACCATGGAAACATTTTTGTTTGATTTGTGTCGAGTGAGATTTTCACCTAAAACCCAAAGGGGGGTATTAACACTTTTCATTGAAAAATGTAAAAAATTAAATTTTCTGAAAATGAAATAAATGGCTTCTAAACACCTCAAACATTCACTCTAAAACAGAAGATTGTTGTTTTTCGCAATATATTTAGAAATTAGGGCTCTTTTAGGTAACATTAACACTTGCGCTGAAGCAACTTTTATGCTCATTTCTTGTCTTTCAAGATTAATTCTGGGTTTTATTTTGTTTATTTGATGAAAATGAACAACAATACACACCATGGAAACATTTTTGATTGATTTGAGTCGAGTGAGATTTTCACCTAGAACCCAAAGGGGGGGCACTTTTCATGGAAAAATGTGAAAAATTAAATTTTCTAAAAATGAAATAAATGCCTTCTAAACACCTCAAACATTCACTCTAAAACAGAAGATTGTTGTTTTTCGCAATATTTTTAGAAATTTGGGCTCTTTTAGTAACATTAACACTTGCGCTGAAGCAACTTTTATGCTCATTTCTTGTCCTTCAAGATTAATTCTGGGTTTTATTTTGTTTATTTGATGAAAATGAACAACAATACACACCATGGAAACATTTTTGTTTGATTTGTGTCAAGTGAGATTTTCACCTAGAACCCAAAGGGGGGGGGTATTGGCACTTTTCATGGAAAAATGTGAAAAATTAAATTTTTTAAAAATGAAATAAATGCCTTCTAAACACCTCAAACATTCATTCTAAAAAAGAAGATTGTTGTTTTTCGCAATATTTTTAGAAATTTGGGCTCTTTTAGTAACATTAACACTTGCGCTGAAGCAACTTTTATGCTCATTTCTTGTCTTTCAAGATTAATTCTGGGTTTTATTTTGTTTATTTGATGAAAATGAACAACAATACACACCATGGAAACATTTTTGATTGATTTGAGTCGAGTGAGATTTTCACCTAGAACCCAAAGGGGGGGCACTTTTCATGGAAAAATGTGAAAAATTAAATTTTCTAAAAATGAAATAAATGCCTTCTAAACACCTCAAACATTCACTCTAAAACAGAAGATTGTTGTTTTTCGCAATATTTTTAGAAATTTGGGCTCTTTTAGTAACATTAACACTTGCGCTGAAGCAACTTTTATGCTCATTTCTTGTCCTTCAAGATTAATTCTGGGTTTTATTTTGTTTATTTGATGAAAATGAACAACAATACACACCATGGAAACATTTTTGTTTGATTTGTGTCAAGTGAGATTTTCACCTAGAACCCAAAGGGGGGGGTATTGGCACTTTTCATGGAAAAATGTGAAAAATTAAATTTTTTAAAAATGAAATAAATGCCTTCTAAACACCTCAAACATTCACTCTAAAAAAGAAGATTGTTGTTTTTCGCAATATTTTTAGAAATATTGGCTCTTTTAGTAACATTAACACCTGGGCTGAAGCATCTTTTATGATCATTTATTGTCTTTCAGGATTCATTCTGGGTTTTATTTTGTTTATTTGATGAAAATGAACAACAATACACACCTTGGATACATTTTTGTTTGATTTGTGTGGAGTGAGATTTTCACCTAGAACCCAAAGGGGGGGGCATTGGCACTTTTCATGGAAAAATGTGAAAAATTATATTTTCTAAAAATAAAATAAATGCCTTATAAACACCTCAAACATTCACTCTAAAACAGAAGACTGTTGTTTTTCGCAATGATTTTAGAAATTTGGGCTCTTTTAGTAACATTAACACTTGCGCTGAAGCAACTTTTATGCTCATTTCTTGTCCTTCAAGATTAATTCTGGGTTTTATTTTGTTTATTTGATGAAAATGAACAACAATAAACACAATGGAAACATTTTTGTTTGATTTGTGTCGAGTGAGATTTTCACCTAGAACGCAAAGGGGGGGGTATTGGCACTTTTCATGGAAAAATGTAAAAAATTAAATTTTCTAAAAATGAAATAAATGCCTTCTAAACACCTCAAACATTCACTCTAAAACAGAAAATTGTTGTTTTTTCCCAAAATTTTTAGAAATTTGGGCTCTTTTAGTAACATTAACACTTGGGCTGAAGCATCTTTTATGATCTTTTATTGTCTTTCAGGATTCATTCTGGGTTTTATTTTGTTTATTTGATGAAAATGAACAACAATACACACCTTGGATACATTTTTCTTTGATTTGTGTCGAGTGACATTTTCACCTAGAACCCAAAGGGGGGAGTATTGGCACTTTTCATGGAAAAATGTGAAAAATTAAATTTTCTAAAAATGAAATAAATGCCTTATAAACACCACAAACATTCACTCTAAAACAGAAGATTGTTGTTTTTCGCAATATTTTTAGAAATTTGGGCTCTTTTAGTGACATTAACACTTTCGCTGAAGCATCATTTATGCTAATTTCTTGTCTTTCAGGATTAATTCTGGGTTTAATTTTCTTTATTTGATGAAAATAAACAACAATACACACCATGGAAACATTTTTGTTTGATTTGTGTCGAGTGAGATTTTCACCTAAAACCCAAAGGGGGGTATTAACACTTTTCATGGAAAAATGTAAAAAATTAAATTTTCTAAAAATGAAATAAATGCCTTCTAAACACCTCAAACATTCACTCTAAAACAGAAGATTGTTGTTTTTCGCAATATTTTTAGAAATTTGGGCTCTTTTAGTAACATTAACACCTGGGCTGAAGCATCTTTTATGATCATTTATTGTCTTTCAGGATACATTCTGGGTTTTATTTTGTTTTTTTGATGAAAATGAACAACAATTCACACCTTGGATACATTTTTGTTTGATTTGTGTCAAGTGAGATTTTCACCTAGAACCCAAAGGGGGGGTATTGGCACTTTTCATGGAAAAATGTGAAAAATTAAATTTTTTAAAAATGAAATAAATGCCTTCTAAACACCTCAAACATTCACTCTAAAAAAGAAGATTGTTGTTTTTCGCAATATTTTTAGAAATATTGGCTCTTTTAGTAACATTAACACCTGGGCTGAAGCATCTTTTATGATCATTTATTGTCTTTCAGGATTCATTCTGGGTTTTATTTTGTTTATTTGATGAAAATGAACAATAATACACACCTTGGATACATTTTTGTTTGATTTGTGTGGAGTGAGATTTTCACCTAGAACCCAAAGGGGGGGGCATTGGCACTTTTCATGGAAAAATGTGAAAAATTATATTTTCTAAAAATAAAATAAATGCCTTATAAACACCTCAAACATTCACTCTAAAACAGAAGACTGTTGTTTTTCGCAATGATTTTAGAAATTTGGGCTCTTTTAGTAACATTAACACTTGCGCTGAAGCAACTTTTATGCTCATTTCTTGTCCTTCAAGATTAATTCTGGGTTTTATTTTGTTTATTTGATGTAAATGAACAACAATAAACACAATGGAAACATTTTTGTTTGATTTGTGTCGAGTGAGATTTTCACCTAGAACGCAAAGGGGGGGGTATTGGCACTTTTCATGGAAAAATGTAAAAAATTAAATTTTCTAAAAATGAAATAAATGCCTTCTAAACACCTCAAACATTCACTCTAAAACAGAAGATTGTTGTTTTTCCCAAAATTTTTAGAAATTTGGGCTCTTTTAGTAACATTAACACTTGGGCTGAAGCATCTTTTATGATCTTTTATTGTCTTTCAGGATTCATTCTGGGTTTTATTTTGTTTATTTGATGAAAATGAACAACAATACACACCTTGGATACATTTTTCTTTGATTTGTGTCGAGTGACATTTTCACCTAGAACCCAAAGGGGGGAGTATTGGCACTTTTCATGGAAAAATGTGAAAAATTAAATTTTCTAAAAATGAAATAAATGCCTTATAAACACCACAAACATTCACTCTAAAACAGAAGATTGTTGTTTTTCGCAATATTTTTAGAAATTTGGGCTCTTTTAGTGACATTAACACTTTCGCTGAAGCATCATTTATGCTAATTTCTTGTCTTTCAGGATTAATTCTGGGTTTAATTTTGTTTATTTGATGAAAATAAACAACAATACACACCATGGAAACATTTTTGTTTGATTTGTGTCGAGTGAGATTTTCACCTAGAACCCAAAGGGGGGGGGGCACTTTTCATGGAAAAATGTGAAAAATTAAATTTTCTAAAAATGAAATAAATGCCTTCTAAACACCTCAAACATTCACTCTAAAACAGAAGATTGTTGTTTTTTGCAATATTTTTAGAAATTTGGGCTCTTTTAGTAACAATAACACTTTCTCTGAAGCAACTTTTATGCTCATTTCTTGTCCTTCAAGATTAATTCTAGGTTTTATTTTGTTTATTTGATGAAAATGAACAACAATACACACCATGGAAACATTTTTGTTTAATTTGTGTCGAGTGAGATTTTCACCTAGAACCCAAAGGGGGGGGTATTGGCTCTTTTCATGGAAAAATGTGAAAAATTAAATTTTCTAAAAATGAAGGAAATGCCTTCTAAACACCTCAAACATTCACTCTAAAACAGAAGATTGTTGTTTTTCGCAATGTTTTTAGAAATTTGGGCTCTTTTAGTAACATTAACACCTGGCTGAAGCATCTTTTATGATTTTTATTGTCTTTCAGGATTCATTCTGGGTTTTATTTTGTTTATTTGATGAAAATGAACAACAATACACACCTTGGATACATTTTTGTTTGATTTGTGTCGAGTGAGATTTTCACCTAGAACCCAAAGGGGGGGGTATTGGCACTTTTCATGGAAAAATGTGAAAAATTAAATTTTCTAAAATGAAATAAATGCCTTCTAAACACCTCAAACATTCACTCTAAAACAGAAGATTGTTGTTTTTCGCAATATTTTTAGAAATTTGGGCTCTTTTAGTAACATTAACACCTGGGCTGAAGCATCTTTTATGATCATTTATTGTCTTTCAGGATTCATTCTGGGTTTTATTTTGTTTATTTGATGAAAATGAACAACAATACACACCTTGGATACATTTTTCTTTGATTTGTGTCGAGTGAGATTTTCACCTAGAACCCAAAGGGGGGGGTATTGGCACTCTTCATGGAAAAATGTGAAAAATTAAATTTTCTAAAAATGAAATAAATGCCTTCTAAACACCTCAAACATTCACTCTAAAACAGAAGATTGTTGTTTTTCGCAATATTTTTAGAAATTTGGGCTCTTTTAGTTACATTAACACTTTCTCTGAAGCAACTTTTATGCTCATTTCTTGTCCTTCAAGATTAATTATGGGTTTTATTTTGTTTATTTGATGAAAATGAACAACAATAAACACAATGGAAACATTTTTGTTTGATTTGTGTCGAGTGAGATTTTCACCTAGAACGCAAAGGGGGGGGTATTGGCACTTTTCATGGAAAAATGTGAAAAATTAAATTTTTTAAAAATGAAATAAATGCCTTCTAAACACCTCAAACATTCACTCTAAAAAAGAAGATTGTTGCTTTTCGCAATATTTTTAGAAATTTGGGCTCTTTTAGTACCATTAACACCTGGGCTTAAGCAACTTTTATGCTCATTTCTTGTCCTTCAAGATTAATTCTGGGTTTTATTTTGTTTATTTGATGAAAATGAACAACAATACACACCATGGAAACATTTTGTTTGATTTGTGTCCATTGAGATTTTCACCTAGAACCCAAAGGGGGGGGTATTGGCACTTTTCATGGAAAAATGTAAAAAATTAAATTTTCTAAAAATGAAATAAATGCCTTCTAAACACCTCAAACATTCACTCTAAAACAGAAGATTATTGTTTTTCGCAATATTTTTAGAAATTTGGTATCTTTTAGTAACATTAACACTTGGGATGAAGCATCTTTTATGATCTTTTATTGTCTTTCAGGATTCATTCTGGTTTTATTTTGTTTATTTGATGAAAATGAACAACAATACACACCTTGGATACATTTTTCTTTGATTTGTGTCGAGTGAGATTTTCACCTAGAACCCAAAGGGGGGTATTGGCACTTTTCATGGAAAAATGTGAAAAATTAAATTTTCTAAAAATGAAATAAATGCCTTCTAAACACCACAAACATTCACTCTAAAACAGAAGATTGTTGTTTTTTGCAATATTTTTAGAAATTTGGGCTCTTTTAGTAACATTAACACTTTCGCTGAAGCATCATTTATGCTAATTTATTTTCTTTCAGGATTAATTCTGGGTTTCATTTTGTTTATTTGATGAAAATAAACAACAATACACACCATGGAAACATTTTTGTTTGATTTGTGTCGAGTGAGATTGTCACCTTGACCCCAAAGGGGGTATTGGCACTTTTCATGGAAAAATGTAAAAAATTAAATTTTCTAAAAATGAATGAAATGCCTTCTAAACACCTCAAACATTCACTCTAAAAAAGAAGATTGTTTTTTTCGCAATATTTTTAGAAATTTGGGCTCTTTTAGTAACATTAACACCTGGGCTGAAGCAACTTTTATGCTCATTTCTTGTCCTTCAAGATTAATTCTGGGTTTTATTTTGTTTATTTGATGAAAATGAACAACAATACACACCATGGAAACATTTTTGTTTGATTTGTGTCAAGTGAGATTTTCACCTAGAACCCAAAGGGGGGGGGGTATTGGCACTTTTCATGGAAAAATGTGAAAAATTAAATTTTCTAAAAATGAAATAAATGCCTTCTAAACACCTCAAACATTCACTCTAAAACAGAAGATTGTTGTTTTTCGCAATATTTTTAGAAATTTGGGCTCTTTTAGTAACATTAACACTTGCGCTGAAGCAACTTTTATGCTCATTTCTTGTCCTTCAAGATTAATTCTGGGTTTTATTTTGTTTATTTGATGAAAATGAACAACAATACACACCATGGAAACATTTTTGTTTGATTTGTGGCAAGTGAGATTTTCACCTAGAACCCAAAGGGGGGGGTATTGGCACTTTTCATGGAAAAATGTGAAAAATTAAATTTTTTAAAAATGAAATAAATGCCTTCTAAACAGCTCAAACTTTCACTCTAAAAAAGAAGATTGTTGTTTTTCGCAATATTTTTAGAACTTTGGGCTCTTTTAATAACATTAACACCTGGGCTGAAGCATCTTTTATGATCATTTATTGTCTTTCAGGATTCATTCTGGGTTTTATTTTTTTATTTGATGAAAATGAACAACAATACACACCTTGGATACATTTTTGTTTGATTTGTCTGGAGTGAGATTTTCACCTAGAACCCAAAGGGGGGGGCATTGGCACTTTTCATGGAAAAATGTGAAAAATTAAATTTTCTAAAAATAAAATAAATGCCTTATAAACACCTCAAACATTCACTCTAAAACAGAAGACTGTTGTTTTTCGCAATGATTTTAGAAATTTGGGCTCTTTTAGTAACATTAACACTTGCGCTGAAGCAACTTTTATGCTCATTTCTTGTCCTTCAAGATTAATTCTGGGTTTTATTTTGTTTATTTGATGAAAATGAACAACAATAAACACAATGGAAACATTTTTGTTTGATTTGTGTCGAGTGAGATTTTCACCTAGAACGCAAAGGGGGGGGTATTGGCACTTTTCATGGAAAAATGTAAAAAATTAAATTTTCTAAAAATGAAATAAATGCCTTCTAAACACCTCAAACATTCACTCTAAAACAGAAGATTGTTGTTTTTCCCCAAAATTTTTAGAAATTTGGCTCTTTTAGTAACATTAACACTGGGCTGAAGCATCTTTTATGATCTTTTATTGTCTTTCAGGATTCATCTGGGTTTTATTTTGTTTATTTGATGAAAATGAACAACAATACACACCTTGGATACATTTTTCTTTGATTTGTGTCGAGTGACATTTTCACCTAGAACCCAAAGGGGGGAGTATTGGCACTTTTCATGGAAAAATGTGAAAAATTAAATTTTCTAAAAAAGAAATAAATACCTTCTAAACACCTCAAACATTCACTCTAAAACAGAAGATTGTTGTTTTTTCGCAATATTTTTAGAAAATTGGGCTCTTTTAGTAACATTAACACTTGCGCTGAAGTATCTTTTATACTCATTTCTTGTCTTTCAGGATTAATTCTGGGTTTCATTTGTTTATTTGATGAAAATGAACAACAATACACACCATGGAAACATTTTTGATTGATTTGTGTCGAGTAAAATTTTCACCTAGAACCCAAAGGGGGGGTATTGGCACTTTTCATGGAAAAATGTGAAAAATTAAATTTTCTAAAAATGAAATAAATGCCTTATAAACACCACAAACATTCACTCTAAAACAGAAGATTGTTGTTTTTCGCAATATTTTTAGAAATTTGGGCTCTTTTAGTGACATTAACACTTTCGCTGAAGCATCATTTATGCTAATTTCTTGTCTTTCAGGATTAATTCTGGGTTTAATTTTGTTTATTTGATGAAAATAAACAACAATACACACCATGGAAACAT
This sequence comes from Hetaerina americana, assembly GCF_022747635.1. NCBI lineage: Eukaryota > Metazoa > Arthropoda > Insecta > Odonata > Calopterygidae > Hetaerina > Hetaerina americana. The sequence continues at coordinate 96,143 of NW_027287101.1, read as the reverse complement.
TTTTGTTTGATTTGTGTCGAGTGAGATTTTCACCTAAAACCCAAAGGGGGGTATTAACACTTTTCATGGAAAAATGTAAAAAATTAAATTTTCTAAAAATGAAATAAATGCCTTCTAAACACCTCAAACATTCACTCTAAAACAGAAGATTGTTGTTTTTCGCAATATTTTTAGAAATTTGGGCTCTTTTAGTAACATTAACACCTGGGCTGAAGCATCTTTTATGATCATTTATTGTCTTTCAGGATACATTCTGGGTTTTATTTTGTTTTTTTGATGAAAATGAACAACAATACACACCTTGGATACATTTTTCTTTGATTTGTGTCGAGTGAGATTTTCACCTAGAACCCAAAGGGGGGGGCACTTTTCATGGAAAAATGAGAAAAATTAAATTTTCTAAAAATGAAATAAATGCCTTCTAAACACCTCAAACATTCACTCTAAAACAGAAGATTGTTGTTTTTTGCAATATTTTTAGAAATTTGGGCTCTTTTAGTAACAATAACACTTTCTCTGAAGCAACTTTTATGCTCATTTCTTGTCCTTCAAGATTAATTCTGGGTTTTATTTTGTTTATTTGATGAAAATGAACAACAATACACACCATGGAAACATTTTTGTTAGATTTGTGTCGAGTGTGATTTTCACCTAGAACCCAAAGGGGGGGGTATTGGCACTTTTCATGGAAAAATGTGAAAAATTAAATTTTCTAAAAATGAAATAAATGCCTTCTAAACACCTCAAACATTCACTCTAAAACAGAAGATTGTTGTTTTTCGCAATATTTTTAGAAATTTGGGCTCTTTTAGTAACATTAACACCTGGGCTGAAGCATCTTTTATGATCATTTATTGTCTTTCAGGATACATTCTGGGTTTTATTTTGTTTTTTTGATGAAAATGAACAACAATACACACCTTGGATACATTTTTCTTTGATTTGTGTCGAGTGAGATTTTCACCTAGAACCCAAAGGGGGGGGCACTTTTCATGGAAAAATGTGAAAAATTAAATTTTCTAAAAATGAATGAAATGCCTTCTAAACACCTCAAACATTCACTCTAAAAAAGAAGATTGTTGCTTTTCGCAATATTTTTAGAAATTTGGGCTCTTTTAGTACCATTAACACCTGGGCTTAAGCAACTTTTATGCTCATTTCTTGTCCTTCAAGATTAATTCTGGGTTTTATTTTGTTTATTTGATTAAAATGAACAACAATACACACCATGGAAACATTTTTGTTTGATTTGTGTCAATTGAGATTTTCACCTAGAACCCAAAGGGGGGGGTATTGGCACTTTTCATGGAAAAATGTGAAAAATTAAATTTTCTAAAAATGAAATAAATGCCTTCTAAACACCTCAAACATTCACTCTAAAACAGAAGATTGTTGTTTTTGCAATATTTTTAGAAATTTGGGCTCTTTTATTAACATTAACACTTGCGCTGAAGCAACTTTTATGCTCATTTCTTGTCTTTCAAGATTAATTCTGGGTTTTATTTTGTTTATTTGATGAAAATGAACAACGATACACACCATGGAAACATTTTTGATTGATTTGAGTGGAGTGAGATTATCACCTAGAACCCAAAGGGGGGGCACTTTTCATGGAAAAATGTGAAAAATTAAATTTTCTAAAAATGAAATAAATGCCTTCTAAACACCTCAAACATTCACTCTAAAACAGAAGATTGTTGTTTTTCGCAATATTTTTAGAAATTTGGGCTCTTTTAGTAACATTAACACCTGGGCTGAAGCATCTTTTATGATCATTTATTGTCTTTCAGGATTCATTCTGGGTTTTATTTTGTTTATTTGATGAAAATGAACAACAATACACACCTTGGATACATTTTTGTTTGATTTGTGTGGAGTGAGATTTTCACCTAGAACCCAAAAGGGGGGGTATTGGCACTTTTCATGGAAAAATGTGAAAAATTAAATTTTCTAAAAATGAAATAAATGCCTTCTAAACACCTCAAACATTCACTCTAAAACAGAAGATTGTTGTTTTTCGCAATATATTTAGAAATTCGGGCTCTTTTAGTTAACATTAACACATGCGCTGAAGCATCTTTTATGCTCATTTCTTGTCTTTCAAGATTAATTCTGGGTTTTATTTTGTTTATTTGATGAAAATGAACAACAATACACACCATGGAAACATTTTTGATTGATTTGAGTCGAGTGAGATTTTCACCTAGAACCCAAAGGGGGGTATTAACACTTTTCATGGAAAAATGTAAAAAATTAAATTTTCTAAAAATGAAATAAATGCCTTCTAAACACCTCAAACATTCACTCTAAAACAGAAGATTGTTGTTTTTCGCAATATTTTTAGAAATTTGGGCTCTTTTAGTACCATTAACACCTGGGCTTAAGGAACTTTTATGCTCATTTCTTGTCCTTCAAGATTAATTCTGGGTTTTATTTTGTTTATTTGATTAAAATGAACAACAATACACACCATGGAAACATTTTTGTTTGATTTGTGTCAATTGAGATTTTCACCTAGAACCCAAAGGGGGGGGTATTGGCACTTTTCATGGAAAAATGTGAAAAATTAAATTTTCTAAAAATGAAATAAATGCCTTCTAAACACCTCAAACATTCACTCTAAAACAGAAGATTGTTGTTTTTCGCAATATATTTAGAAATTTGGGCTCTTTTAGTTAACATTAACACATGCGCTGAAGCATCTTTTATGCTCATTTCTTGTCTTTCAAGATTAATTCTGGGTTTTATTTTGTTTATTTGATGAAAATGAACAACAATACACACCATGGAAACATTTTTGATTGATTTGAGTCGAGTGAGATTTTCACCTAGAACCCAAAGGGGGGTATTAACACTTTTCATGGAAAAATGTAAAAAATTAAATTTTCTAAAAATGAAATAAATGCCTTCTAAACACCTCAAACATTCACTCTAAAACAGAAGATTGTTGTTTTTGCAATATTTTTAGAAATTTGGGCTCTTTTATTAACATTAACACTTGCGCTGAAGCAACTTTTATGCTCATTTCTTGTCTTTCAAGATTAATTCTGGGTTTTATTTTGTTTATTTGATGAAAATGAACAACAATACACACCATGGAAACATTTTTGATTGATTTGAGTGGAGTGAGATTTTCACCTAGAACCCAAAGGGGGGCACTTTTCATGGAAAAATGTGAAAAATTAAATTTTCTAAAAATGAAATAAATGCCTTCTAAACACCTCAAACATTCACTCTAAAACAGAAGATTGTTGTTTTTCGCAATATTTTAGAAATTTGGGCTCTTTTAGTAACATTAACACCTGGGCTGAAGCATCTTTTATGATCATTTATTGTCTTTCAGGATTCATTCTGGGTTTTATTTTGTTTATTTGATGAAAATGAACAACAATACACACCTTGGATACATTTTTGTTTGATTTGTGTGGAGTGAGATTTTCACCTAGAACCCAAAAGGGGGGGTATTGGCACTTTTCATGGAAAAATGTGAAAAATTAAATTTTCTAAAAATGAAATAAATGCCTTCTAAACACCTCAAACATTCACTCTAAAACAGAAGATTGTTGTTTTTCGCAATATTTTTAGAAATTTGGGCTCTTTTAGTAACATTAACACTTTCTCTGAAGCAACTTTTATGCTCATTTCTTGTCCTTCAAGATTAATTATGGGTTTTATTTTGTTTATTTGATGAAAATGAACAACAATAAACACAATGGAAACATTTTTGTTTGATTTGTGTCGAGTGAGATTTTCACCTAGAACGCAAAGGGGGGGTATTGGCACTTTTCATGGAAAAATTTAAAAAATTAAATTTTCTAAAAATGAAATAAATGCCTTCTAAACACCTCAAACATTCACTCTAAAACAGAAGATTGTTGTTTTTCGCAATATTTTTAGAAATTTGGCTCTTTTAGTAACATTAACACTTGAGCTGAAGCATCTTTTATGATCTTTTATTGTCTTTCAGGATTCATTCTGGGTTTTATTTTGTTTATTTGATGAAAATAAACAACAATACACACCATGGAAACATTTTTGTTTGATTTGTGTCGAGTGAGATTTTCACCTAAAACCCAAAGGGGGGTATTAACACTTTTCATAGAGAAATGTAAAAAATTAAATTTTCTAAAAATGAAATAAATGCCTTCTAAACACCTCAAACATTCACTCTAAAACAGAAAATTGTTGTTTTTCGCAATATTTTTAGAAATTTGGGCTCTTTTAGTAACATTAACACCTGGACTGAAGCATCTTTTATGATCATTTATTGTCTTTCAGGATACATTCTGGGTTTTATTTTGTTTTTTTGATGAAAATGAACAACAATACACACCTTGGATACATTTTTCTTTGATTTGTGTCGTGTGAGATTTTCACCTAGAACCCAAAGGGGGGGGCACTTTTCATGGAAAAATGAGAAAAATTAAATTTTCTAAAAATGAAATAAATGCCTTCTAAACACCTCAAACATTCACTCTAAAACAGAAGATTGTTGTTTTTCGCAATATATTTAGAAATTTGGGCTCTTTTAGTTAACATTAACACATGCGCTGAAGCATCTTTTATGCTCATTTCTTGTCTTTCAGGATTAATTCTGGGTTTTATTTTGTTTATTTGATGAAAATGAACAACAATACACACCATGGAAACATTTTTGTTTGATTTGTGTCGAGTGAGATTTTCACCTAGAACCCAAAGGGGGGTATTAACACTTTTCATGGAAAAATGTAAAAAATTAAATTTTCTAAAAATGAAAAAAATGCCTTCTAAACACCTCAAACATTCACTCTAAAACAGAAGATTGTTGTTTTTGCAATATTTTTAGAAATTTGGGCTCTTTTAGTAACATTAACACTTGCGCTGAAGCAACTTTTATGCTCATTTCTTGTCTTTCAAGATTAATTCTGGGTTTTATTTTGTTTATTTGATGAAAATGAACAACAATACACACCATGGAAACATTTTTGATTGATTTGAGTCGAGTGAGATTTTCACCTAGAACCCAAAGGGGGGGCACTTTTCATGGAAAAATGTGAAAAATTAAATTTTCTAAAAATGAAATAAACGCCTTCTAAACACCTCAAACATTCACTCTAAAACAGAAGATTGTTGTTTTTCGCAATATTTTTAGAAATTTGGGCTCTTTTAGTAACATTAACACCTGGGCTGAAGGATCTTTTATGATCATTTATTGTCTTTCAGGATTCATTCTGGGTTTTATTTTGTTTATTTGATGAAAATGAACAACAATACACACCTTGGATACATTTTTGTTTGATTTGTGTGGAGTGAGATTTTCACCTAGAACCCAAAAGGGGGGGTATTGGCACTTTTCATGGAAAAATGTGAAAAATTAAATTTTCTAAAAATGAAATAAATGCCTTCTAAACACCTCAAACATTCACTCTAAAACAGAAGATTGTTGTTTTTCGCAATATTTTTAGAAATTTGGGCTCTTTTAGTAACATTAACACTTTCTCTGAAGCAACTTTTATGCTCATTTCTTGTCCTTCAAGATTAATTATGGGTTTTATTTTGTTTATTTGATGAAAATGAACAACAATAAACACAATGGAAACATTTTTGTTTGATTTGTGTCGAGTGAGATTTTCACCTAGAACGCAAAGGGGGGGGTATTGGCACTTTTCATGGAAAAATGTAAAAAATTAAATTTTCTAAAAATGAAATAAATGCCTTCTAAACACCTCAAACATTCACTCTAAAACAGAAGATTGTTGTTTTTCGCAATATTTTTAGAAATTTGGGCTCTTTTAGTAACATTAACACTTGGGCTGAAGCATCTTTTATGCTCATTTCTTGTCCTTCAAGATTTATTCTGGGTTTTATTTTGTTTATTTGATGAAAATGAACAACAATAAACACAATGGAAACATTTCTGTTTGATTTGTGTCGAGTGAGATTTTCACCTAAAACCCAAAGGGGGGTATTAACACTTTTCATGGAAAAATGTAAAAAATTAAATTTTCTAAAAATGAAATAAATGCCTTCTAAACACCTCAAACATTCACTCTAAAACAGAAGATTGTTGTTTTTCGCAATATTTTTAGAAATTTGGGCTCTTTTAGTAACATTAACACTTTCTCTGAAGCAACTTTTATGCTCATTTCTTGTCCTTCAAGATTAATTATGGGTTTTATTTTGTTTATTTGATGAAAATGAACAACAATAAACACAATGGAAACATTTTTGTTTGATTTGTGTCGAGTGAGATTTTCACCTAGAACGCAAAGGGGGGGTATTGGCACTTTTCATGGAAAAATGTAAAAAATTAAATTTTCTAAAAATGAAATAAATGCCTTCTAAACACCTCAAACATTCACTCTAAAACAGAAGATTGTTGTTTTTCGCAATATTTTTAGAAATTTGGGCTCTTTTAGTAACATTAACACTTGAGCTGAAGCATCTTTTATGATCTTTTATTGTCTTTCAGGATTCATTCTGGGTTTTATTTTGTTTATTTGATGAAAATAAACAACAATACACACCATGGAAACATTTTTGTTTGATTTGTGTCGAGTGAGATTTTCACCTAAAACCCAAAGGGGGGTATTAACACTTTTCATAGAGAAATGTAAAAAATTAAATTTTCTAAAAATGAAATAAATGCCTTCTATACACCTCAAACATTCACTCTAAAACAGAAAATTGTTGTTTTTCGCAATATTTTTAGAAATTTGGGCTCTTTTAGTAACATTAACACCTGGGCTGAAGCATCTTTTATGATCATTTATTGTCTTTCAGGATACATTCTGGGTTTTATTTTGTTTTTTTGATGAAAATGAACAACAATACACACCTTGGATACATTTTTCTTTGATTTGTGTCGAGTGAGATTTTCACCTAGAACCCAAAGGGGGGGGCACTTTTCATGGAAAAATGAGAAAAATTAAATTTTCTAAAAATGAAATAAATGCCTTCTAAACACCTCAAACATTCACTCTAAAACAGAAGATTGTTGTTTTTCGCAATATATTTAGAAATTTGGGCTCTTTTAGTTAACATTAACACATGCGCTGAAGCATCTTTTATGCTCATTTCTTGTCTTTCAGGATTAATTCTGGGTTTTATTTTGTTTATTTGATGAAAATGAACAACAATACACACCATGGAAACATTTTTGTTTGATTTGTGTCGAGTGAGATTTTCACCTAGAACCCAAAGGGGGGTATTAACACTTTTCATGGAAAAATGTAAAAAAATAAATTTTCTAAAAATGAAATAAATGCCTTCTAAACACCTCAAACATTCACTCTAAAACAGAAGATTGTTGTTTTTGCAATATTTTTAGAAATTTGGGCTCTTTTAGTAACATTAACACTTGCGCTGAAGCAACTTTTATGCTCATTTCTTGTCTTTCAAGATTAATTCTGGGTTTTATTTTGTTTATTTGATGAAATTGAACAACAATACACACCATGGAAACATTTTTGATTGATTTGAGTCGAGTGAGATTTTCACCTAGAACCCAAAGGGGGGGCACTTTTCATGGAAAAATGTGAAAAATTAAATTTTCTAAAAATGAAATAAATGCCTTCTAAACACCTCAAACATTCACTCTAAAACAGAAGATTGTTGTTTTTCGCAATATTTTTAGAAATTTGGGCTCTTTTAGTAACATTAACACCTGGGCTGAAGGATCTTTTATGATCATTTATTGTCTTTCAGGATTCATTCTGGGTTTTATTTTGTTTTTTTGATGAAAATGAACAACAATACACACCTTGGATACATTTTTGTTTGATTTGTGTGGAGTGAGATTTTCACCTAGAACCCAAAAGGGGGGGTATTGGCACTTTTCATGGAAAAATGTGAAAAATTAAATTTTCTAAAAATGAAATAAATGCCTTCTAAACACCTCAAACATTCACTCTAAAACAGAAGATTGTTGTTTTTCGCAATATTTTTAGAAATTTGGGCTCTTTTAGTAACATTAACACTTTCTCTGAAGCAACTTTTATGCTCATTTCTTGTCCTTCAAGATTAATTATGGGTTTTATTTTGTTTATTTGATGAAAATGAACAACAATAAACACAATGGAAACATTTTTGTTTGATTTGTGTCGAGTGAGATTTTCACCTAGAACGCAAAGGGGGGGGGTATTGGCACTTTTCATGGAAAAATGTAAAAAATTAAATTTTCTAAAAATGAAATAAATGCCTTCTAAACACCTCAAACATTCACTCTAAAACAGAAGATTGTTGTTTTTCGCAATATTTTTAGAAATTTGGGCTCTTTTAGTAACATTAACACTTGGGCTGAAGCATCTTTTATGATTCTTTATTGTCTTTCAGGATTCATTCTGGGTTTTATTTTGTTTATTTGATGAAAATAAACAACAATACACACCATGGAAACATTTTTGTTTGATTTGTGTCGAGTGAGATTTTCACCTAAAACCCAAAGGGGGGTATTAACACTTTTCATGGAAAAATGTAAAAAATTAAATTTTCTAAAAATGAAATAAATGCCTTCTAAACACCTCAAACATTCACTCTAAAACAGAAGATTGTTGTTTTTCGCAATATTTTTAGAAATTTGGGCTCTTTTAGTAACATTAACACTTTCTCTGAAGCAACTTTTATGCTCATTTCTTGTCCTTCAAGATTAATTCTGGGTTTTATTTTGTTTATTTGATGAAAATGAAAAACAATACACACCATGGAAACATTTTTGTTTGATTTGTGTCGAGTGTGATTTTCACTTAGAACCCAAAGGGGGGGGTATTGGCACTTTTCATGGAAAAATGTGAAAAATTAAATTTTCTAAAAATGAAATAAATGCCTTCTAAACACCTCAAACATTCACTCTTAAACAGAAGATTGTTGTTTTTCGCAATATTTTTAGAAATTTGGGCTCTTTTAGTAACATTAACACTTTCGCTGAAGCAACTTTTATGCTCATTTCTTGTCTTTCAAGATTAATTCTGGGTTTTATTTTGTTTATTTGATGAAAATGAACAACAATACACACCATGAAAACATTTTTGTTTGATTTGTGTCGAGTGAGATTTTCACCTAGAACCCAAAGGGGGGGTATTGGCACTTTTCATGGAAAAATGTGAAAAATTAAATTTTCTAAAAATGAATGAAATGCCTTCTAAACACCTCAAACATTCACTCTAAAAAAGAAGATTGTTGCTTTTCGCAATATTTTTAGAAATTTTGGCTCTTTTAGTAACATTAACACCTGGGCTGAAGCAACTTTTATGCTCATTTCTTGTCCTTCAAGATTAATTCTGGGTTTTATTTTGTTTATTTGATGAAAATGAACAACAATAAACACAATGGAAACATTTTTGTTTGATTTGTGTCGAGTGAGATTTTCACCTAGAACGCAAAGGGGGGGTATTGGCACTTTTCATGGAAAAATGTAAAAAATTAAATTTTCTAAAAATGAAATAAATGCCTTCTAAACACCTCAAACATTCACTCTAAAACAGAAGATTGTTGTTTTTCGCAATATTTTTAGAAATTTGGGCTCTTTTAGTAACATTAACACTTGAGCTGAAGCATCTTTTATGATCTTTTATTGTCTTTCAGGATTCATTCTGGGTTTTATTTTGTTTATTTGATGAAAATAAACAACAATACACACCATGGAAACATTTTTGTTTGATTTGTGTCGAGTGAGATTTTCACCTAAAACCCAAAGGGGGGTATTAACACTTTTCATAGAGAAATGTAAAAAATTAAATTTTCTAAAAATGAAATAAATGCCTTCTATACACCTCAAACATTCACTCTAAAACAGAAAATTGTTGTTTTTCGCAATATTTTTAGAAATTTGGGCTCTTTTAGTAACATTAACACCTGGGCTGAAGCATCTTTTATGATCATTTATTGTCTTTCAGGATACATTCTGGGTTTTATTTTGTTTTTTTGATGAAAATGAACAACAATACACACCTTGGATACATTTTTCTTTGATTTGTGTCGAGTGAGATTTTCACCTAGAACCCAAAGGGGGGGGCACTTTTCATGGAAAAATGAGAAAAATTAAATTTTCTAAAAATGAAATAAATGCCTTCTAAACACCTCAAACATTCACTCTAAAACAGAAGATTGTTGTTTTTCGCAATATATTTAGAAATTTGGGCTCTTTTAGTTAACATTAACACATGCGCTGAAGCATCTTTTATGCTCATTTCTTGTCTTTCAGGATTAATTCTGGGTTTTATTTTGTTTATTTGATGAAAATGAACAACAATACACACCATGGAAACATTTTTGTTTGATTTGTGTCGAGTGAGATTTTCACCTAGAACCCAAAGGGGGGTATTAACACTTTTCATGGAAAAATGTAAAAAAATAAATTTTCTAAAAATGAAATAAATGCCTTCTAAACACCTCAAACATTCACTCTAAAACAGAAGATTGTTGTTTTTGCAATATTTTTAGAAATTTGGGCTCTTTTAGTAACATTAACACTTGCGCTGAAGCAACTTTTATGCTCATTTCTTGTCTTTCAAGATTAATTCTGGGTTTTATTTTGTTTATTTGATGAAATTGAACAACAATACACACCATGGAAACATTTTTGATTGATTTGAGTCGAGTGAGATTTTCACCTAGAACCCAAAGGGGGGGCACTTTTCATGGAAAAATGTGAAAAATTAAATTTTCTAAAAATGAAATAAATGCCTTCTAAACACCTCAAACATTCACTCTAAAACAGAAGATTGTTGTTTTTCGCAATATTTTTAGAAATTTGGGCTCTTTTAGTAACATTAACACCTGGGCTGAAGGATCTTTTATGATCATTTATTGTCTTTCAGGATTCATTCTGGGTTTTATTTTGTTTTTTTGATGAAAATGAACAACAATACACACCTTGGATACATTTTTGTTTGATTTGTGTGGAGTGAGATTTTCACCTAGAACCCAAAAGGGGGGGTATTGGCACTTTTCATGGAAAAATGTGAAAAATTAAATTTTCTAAAAATGAAATAAATGCCTTCTAAACACCTCAAACATTCACTCTAAAACAGAAGATTGTTGTTTTTCGCAATATTTTTAGAAATTTGGGCTCTTTTAGTAACATTAACACTTTCTCTGAAGCAACTTTTATGCTCATTTCTTGTCCTTCAAGATTAATTATGGGTTTTATTTTGTTTATTTGATGAAAATGAACAACAATAAACACAATGGAAACATTTTTGTTTGATTTGTGTCGAGTGAGATTTTCACCTAGAACGCAAAGGGGGGGGGTATTGGCACTTTTCATGGAAAAATGTAAAAAATTAAATTTTCTAAAAATGAAATAAATGCCTTCTAAACACCTCAAACATTCACTCTAAAACAGAAGATTGTTGTTTTTCGCAATATTTTTAGAAATTTGGGCTCTTTTAGTAACATTAACACTTGGGCTGAAGCATCTTTTATGATCTTTTATTGTCTTTCAGGATTCATTCTGGGTTTTATTTTGTTTATTTGATGAAAATAAACAACAATACACACCATGGAAACATTTTTGTTTGATTTGTGTCGAGTGAGATTTTCACCTAAAACCCAAAGGGGGGTATTAACACTTTTCATGGAAAAATGTAAAAAATTAAATTTTCTAAAAATGAAATAAATGCCTTCTAAACACCTCAAACATTCACTCTAAAACAGAAGATTGTTGTTTTTCGCAATATTTTTAGAAATTTGGGCTCTTTTAGTAACATTAACACTTTCTCTGAAGCAACTTTTATGCTCATTTCTTGTCCTTCAAGATTAATTCTGGGTTTTATTTTGTTTATTTGATGAAAATGAAAAACAATACACACCATGGAAACATTTTTGTTTGATTTGTGTCGAGTGTGATTTTCACTTAGAACCCAAAGGGGGGGGTATTGGCACTTTTCATGGAAAAATGTGAAAAATTAAATTTTCTAAAAATGAAATAAATGCCTTCTAAACACCTCAAACATTCACTCTTAAACAGAAGATTGTTGTTTTTCGCAATATTTTTAGAAATTTGGGCTCTTTTAGTAACATTAACACTTTCGCTGAAGCAACTTTTATGCTCATTTCTTGTCTTTCAAGATTAATTCTGGGTTTTATTTTGTTTATTTGATGAAAATGAACAACAATACACACCATGGAAACATTTTTGTTTGATTTTTGTCGAGTGAGATTTTCACCTAGAACCCAAAGGGGGGGTATTGGCACTTTTCTTGGAAAAATGTGAAAAATTAAATTTTCTAAAAATGAATGAAATGCCTTCTAAACACCTCAAACATTCACTCTAAAAAAGAAGATTGTTGCTTTTCGCAATATTTTTAGAAATTTTGGCTCTTTTAGTAACATTAACACCTGGGCTGAAGCAACTTTTATGCTCATTTCTTGTCCTTCAAGATTAATTCTGGGTTTTATTTTGTTTATTTGATGAAAATGAACAACAATAAACACAATGGAAACATTTTTGTTTGATTTGTGTCGAGTGAGATTTTCACCTAGAACGCAAAGGGGTGGTATTGGCACTTTTCATGGAAAAATGTAAAAAATTAAATTTTCTAAAAATGAAATAAATGCCTTCTAAACACCTCAAACATTCACTCTAAAACAGAAGATTGTTGTTTTTCGCAATATTTTTAGAAATTTGGGCTCTTTTAGTAACATTAACACTTGAGCTGAAGCATCTTTTATGATCTTTTATTGTCTTTCAGGATTCATTCTGGGTTTTATTTTGTTTATTTGATGAAAATAAACAACAATACACACCATGGAAACATTTTTGTTTGATTTGTGTCGAGTGAGATTTTCACCTAAAACCCAAAGGGGGGTATTAACACTTTTCATAGAGAAATGTAAAAAATTAAATTTTCTAAAAATGAAATAAATGCCTTCTAAACACCTCAAACATTCACTCTAAAACAGAAAATTGTTGTTTTTCGCAATATTTTTAGAAATTTGGGCTCTTTTAGTAACATTAACACCTGGGCTGAAGCATCTTTTATGATCATTTATTGTCTTTCAGGATACATTCTGGGTTTTATTTTGTTTTTTTGATGAAAATGAACAACAATACACACCTTGGATTCATTTTTCTTTGATTTGTGTCGAGTGAGATTTTCACCTAGAACCCAAAGGGGGGGGCACTTTTCATGGAAAAATGAGAAAAATTAAATTTTCTAAAAATGAAATAAATGCCTTCTAAACACCTCAAACATTCACTCTAAAACAGAAGATTGTTGTTTTTCGCAATATATTTAGAAATTTGGGCTCTTTTAGTTAACATTAACACATGCGCTGAAGCATCTTTTATGCTCATTTCTTGTCTTTCAGGATTAATTCTGGGTTTTATTTTGTTTATTTGATGAAAATGAACAACAATACACACCATGGAAACATTTTTGTTTGATTTGTGTCGAGTGAGATTTTCACCTAGAACCCAAAGGGGGGGTATTGGCACTTTTCATGGAAAAATGTGAAAAATTAAATTTTCTAAAAATGAATGAAATGCCTTCTAAACACCTCAAACATTCACTCTAAAAAAGAAGATTGTTGCTTTTCGCAATATTTTTAGAAATTTTGGCTCTTTTAGTAACATTAACACCTGGGCTGAAGCAACTTTTATGCTCATTTCTTGTCCTTCAAGATTAATTCTGGGTTTTATTTTGTTTATTTGATGAAAATGAACAACAATAAACACAATGGAAACATTTTTGTTTGATTTGTGTCGAGTGAGATTTTCACCTAGAACGCAAAGGGGGGGTATTGGCACTTTTCATGGAAAAATGTAAAAAATTAAATTTTCTAAAAATGAAATAAATGCCTTCTAAACACCTCAAACATTCACTCTAAAACAGAAGATTGTTGTTTTTCGCAATATTTTTAGAAATTTGGGCTCTTTTAGTAACATTAACACTTGAGCTGAAGCATCTTTTATGATCTTTTATTGTCTTTCAGGATTCATTCTGGGTTTTATTTTGTTTATTTGATGAAAATAAACAACAATACACACCATGGAAACATTTTTGTTTGATTTGTTGCGAGTGAGATTTTCACCTAAAACCCAAAGGGGGGTATTAACACTTTTCATAGAGAAATGTAAAAAATTAAATTTTCTAAAAATGAAATAAATGCCTTCTAAACACCTCAAACATTCACTCTAAAACAGAAAATTGTTGTTTTTCGCAATATTTTTAGAAATTTGGGCTCTTTTAGTAACATTAACACCTGGGCTGAAGCATCTTTTATGATCATTTATTGTCTTTCAGGATACATTCTGGGTTTTATTTTGTTTTTTTGATGAAAATGAACAACAATACACACCTTGGATTCATTTTTCTTTGATTTGTGTCGAGTGAGATTTTCACCTAGAACCCAAAGGGGGGGGCACTTTTCATGGAAAAATGAGAAAAATTAAATTTTCTAAAAATGAAATAAATGCCTTCTAAACACCTCAAACATTCACTCTAAAACAGAAGATTGTTGTTTTTCGCAATATATTTAGAAATTTGGGCTCTTTTAGTTAACATTAACACATGCGCTGAAGCATCTTTTATGCTCATTTCTTGTCTTTCAGGATTAATTCTGGGTTTTATTTTGTTTATTTGATGAAAATGAACAACAATACACACCATGGAAACATTTTTGTTTGATTTGTGTCGAGTGAGATTTTCACCTAGAACCCAAAGGGGGGTATTAACACTTTTCATGGAAAAATGTAAAAAATTAAATTTTCTAAAAATGAAATAAATGCCTTCTAAACACCTCAAACATTCACTCTAAAACAGAAGATTGTTGTTTTTGCAATATTTTTAGAAATTTGGGCTCTTTTAGTAACATTAACACTTGCGCTGAAGCAACTTTTATGCTCATTTCTTGTCTTTCAAGATTAATTCTGGGTTTTATTTTGTTTATTTGATGAAATTGAACAACAATACACACCATGGAAACATTTTTGATTGATTTGAGTCGAGTGAGATTTTCACCTAGAACCCAAAGGGGGGGCACTTTTCATGGAAAAATGTGAAAAATTAAATTTTCTAAAAATGAAATAAATGCCTTCTAAACACCTCAAACATTCACTCTAAAACAGAAGATTGTTGCTTTTCGCAATATTTTTAGAAATTTGGGCTCTTTTAGTAACATTAACACCTGGGCTGAAGGATCTTTTATGATCATTTATTGTCTTTCAGGATTCATTCTGGGTTTTATTTTGTTTTTTTGATGAAAATGAACAACAATACACACTTTTTAATGCAACAATTTCAGAGCGTAAAAATCATTCGCCTTGACTGGGACTCGAACCCAGATCCCTCAATATCCGGTCGAGTGCTTTAGCCACTTAAGCTACCGAGGCGTCCTCTTAAACTCTGAAATTTTAAGAGGACGCCTCGGTAGCTTAAGTGGCTAAAGCACTCGACCGGATATTGAGGGATCTGGGTTCGAGTCCCAGTCAAGGCGAATGATTTTTACGCTCTGAAATTGTTGCATTAAAATGCACATTAGCGGATGACTCCGTTAAAAGTTACTGTTGCGGCATCTCCCGCAGTTTCTTTGGAACAATACACACCTTGGATACATTTTTGTTTGATTTGTGTGGAGTGAGATTTTCACCTAGAACCCAAAAGGGGGGGTATTGGCACTTTTCATGGAAAAATGTGAAAAATTAAATTTTCTAAAAATGAAATAAATGCCTTCTAAACACCTCAAACATTCACTCTAAAACAGAAGATTGTTGTTTTTCGCAATATTTTTAGAAATTTGGGCTCTTTTAGTAACATTAACACTTGGGCTGAAGCATCTTTTTTGATCTTTTATTGTCTTTCAGGATTCATTCTGGGTTTTATTTTGTTTATTTGATGAAAATAAACAACAATACACACCATGGAAACATTTTTGTTTGATTTGTGTCGAGTGAGATTTTCACCTAAAACCCAAAGGGGGGTATTAACACTTTTTATGGAAAAATGTAAAAAATTAAATTTTCTAAAAATGAAATAAATGCCTTCTAAACACCTCAAACATTCACTCTAAAACAGCAGATTGTTGTTTTTCGCAATATTTTTAGAAATTTGGGCTCTTTTAGTAACATTAACACTTTCTCTAAAGCAACTTTTATGCTCATTTCTTGTCCTTCAAGATTAATTCTGGGTTTTATTTTGTTTATTTGATGAAAATGAACAACAATACACACCATGGAAACATTTTTGTTTGATTTGTGTCGAGTGTGATTTTCACTTAGAACCCAAAGGGGGGGGTATTGGCACTTTTCATGGAAAAATGTGAAAAATTAAATTTTCTAAAAATGAAATAAATGCCTTCTAAACACCTCAAACATTCACTCTTAAACAGAAGATTGTTGTTTTTCGCAATATTTTTAGAAATTTGGGCTCTTTTAGTAACATTAACACTTTCGCTGAAGCAACTTTTATGCTCATTTCTTGTCTTTCAAGATTAATTCTGGGTTTTATTTTGTTTATTTGATGAAAATGAACAACAATACACACCATGGAAACATTTTTGTTTGATTTGTGTCGAGTGAGATTTTCACCTAGAACCCAAAGGGGGGGTATTGGCACTTTTCATGGAAAAATGTGAAAAATTAAATTTTCTAAAAATGAATGAAATGCCTTCTAAACACCTCAAACATTCACTCTAAAAAAGAAGATTGTTGCTTTTCGCAATATTTTTAGAAATTTGGGCTCTTTTAGTAACATTAACACCTGGGCTGAAGCTACTTTTATGCTCATTTCTTGTCCTTCAAGATTAATTCTGGGTTTTATTTTGTTTATTTGATGAAAATGAACAACAATACACATCATGGAAACATTTTTGTTTGATTTGTGTCAAGTGAGATTTTCACCTAGAACCCAAAGGGGGGGTATTGGCACTTTTCATGGAAAAATGTGAAAAATTAAATTTTCTAAAAATGAAATAAATGCCTTCTAAACACCTCAAACATTCACTCTAAAACAGAAGATTGTTGTTTTTCGCAATATATTTAGAAATTTGGGCTCTTTTAGGTAACATTAACACTTGCGCTGAAGAATCTTTTATGCTCATTTCTTGTCTTTCAGGATTAATTCCGGGTTTTATTTTGTTTATTTGATGAAAATGAACAACAATACACACCATGGAAACATTTTTGTTTGATTTGTGTCGAGTGAGATTTTCACCTAAAACCCAAAGGGGGGTATTAACACTTTTCATTGAAAAATGTAAAAAATTAAATTTTCTGAAAATGAAATAAATGGCTTCTAAACACCTCAAACATTCACTCTAAAACAGAAGATTGTTGTTTTTCGCAATATATTTAGAAATTAGGGCTCTTTTAGGTAACATTAACACTTGCGCTGAAGCAACTTTTATGCTCATTTCTTGTCTTTCAAGATTAATTCTGGGTTTTATTTTGTTTATTTGATGAAAATGAACAACAATACACACCATGGAAACATTTTTGATTGATTTGAGTCGAGTGAGATTTTCACCTAGAACCCAAAGGGGGGGCACTTTTCATGGAAAAATGTGAAAAATTAAATTTTCTAAAAATGAAATAAATGCCTTCTAAACACCTCAAACATTCACTCTAAAACAGAAGATTGTTGTTTTTCGCAATATTTTTAGAAATTTGGGCTCTTTTAGTAACATTAACACTTGCGCTGAAGCAACTTTTATGCTCATTTCTTGTCCTTCAAGATTAATTCTGGGTTTTATTTTGTTTATTTGATGAAAATGAACAACAATACACACCATGGAAACATTTTTGTTTGATTTGTGTCAAGTGAGATTTTCACCTAGAACCCAAAGGGGGGGGGGTATTGGCACTTTTCATGGAAAAATGTGAAAAATTAAATTTTTTAAAAATGAAATAAATGCCTTCTAAACACCTCAAACATTCACTCTAAAAAAGAAGATTGTTGTTTTTCGCAATATTTTTAGAAATTTGGGCTCTTTTAGTAACATTAACACCTGGGCTGAAGCATCTTTTATGATCATTTATTGTTTTTCAGGATTCATTCTGGGTTTTATTTTGTTTATTTGATGAAAATGAACAACAATACACACCTTGGATACATTTTTGTTTGATTTGTGTGGAGTGAGATTTTCACCTAGAACCCAAAGGAGGGGGCATTGGCACTTTTCATGGAAAAATGTGAAAAATTAAATTTTCTAAAAATAAAATAAATGCCTTATAAACACCTCAAACATTCACTCTAAAACAGAAGACTTTTTTTTTTCGCAATGATTTTAGAAATTTGGGCTCTTTTAGTAACATTAACACTTGCGCTGAAGCAACTTTTATGCTCATTTCTTGTCCTTCAAGATTAATTCTGGGTTTTATTTTGTTTATTTGATGAAAATGAACAACAATAAACACAATGGAAACATTTTTGTTTGATTTGTGTCGAGTGAGATTTTCACCTAGAACGCAAAGGGGGGAGTATTGGCACTTTTCATGGAAAAATGTGAAAAATTAAATTTTCTAAAAAAGAAATAAATACCTTCTAAACACCTCAAACATTCACTCTAAAACAGAAGATTGTTGTTTTTCGCAATATTTTTAGAAATTTGGGCTCTTTTAGTAACATTAACACTTGCGCTGAAGTATCTTTTATGCTCATTTCTTGTCTTTCAGGATTAATTCTGGGTTTTATTTTGTTTATTTGATGAAAATGAAAAACAATACACACCATGGAAAAATTTTTGTTTGATATGTGTCGAGTGAGATTTTCACCTAGAACCCAAAGGGGGGGTATTGGCACTTTTCATGGAAAAATGTGAAAAATTAAATTTTCTAAAAATGAAATAAATGCCTTCTAAACACCTCAAACATTCACTCTAAAACAGAAGATTGTTGTTTTTTTCGCAATATTTTTAGAAATTTGGGCTCTTTTAGTAACATTAACACCTTGGCTGAAGTATCTTTTATGATCATTTCTTGTCTTTCAGGATTAATTCTGGGTTTTATTTGTTTATTTGATGAAAATGAACAACAATACACACCATGGAAACATTTTTAATTGATTTGTGTGGAGTGAGATTTTCACCTAGAACCCAAAGGGGGGGGCATTGGCACTTTTTCATGGAAAAATGTGAAAAATTAAATTTTCTAAAAATGAAAAAAATGCCTTATAAACACCACAAAAATTCACTCTAAAACAGAAGATTGTTGTTTTTTTTCGCAATATTTTTAGAAATTTGGGCTCTTTTAGTAACATTAACACTTTCGCTGAAGCATCATTTATGCTAATTTCTTGTCTTTCAGGATTAATTCTGGGTTTCATTTTGTTTATTTGATGAAAATAAACAACAATACACACCATGGAAACATTTTTGTTTGATTTGTGTCGAGTGAGATTTTCACCTAAAACCCAAAGGGGGGTATTAACACTTTTCATGGAAAAATGTAAAAAATTAAATTTTCTAAAAATGAAATAAATGCCTTCTAAACACCTCAAACATTCACTCTAAAACAGAAGATTGTTGTTTTTTTCGCAATATTTTTAGAAATTTGGGCTCTTTTAGTAACATTAACACCTGGGCTGAAGCATCTTTTATGATCATTTATTGTCTTTCAGGATACATTCTGGGTTTTATTTTGTTTTTTTTGATGAAAATGAACAACAATACACACCTTGGATACATTTTTCTTTGATTTGTGTCGAGTGAGATTTTCACCTAGAACCGAAAGGGGGGGCCACTTTTCATGGAAAAATGAGAAAAATTAAATTTTCTAAAAATGAAATAAATGCCTTCTAAACACCTAAACATTCACTCTAAAACAGAAGATTGTTGTTTTTTGCAATATTTTTAGAAATTTGGGCTCTTTTAGTAACATTAACACTTTCTCTGAAGCAACTTTTATGCTCATTTCTTGTCCTTCAAGATTAATTCTGGGTTTTATTTTGTTTATTTGATGAAAATGAACAACAATACACACCTTGGATACATTTTTGTTTGATTTGTGTCGAGTGTGATTTTCACCTAGAACCTAAAGGGGGGGGTATTGGCACTTTTCATGGAAAAATGTGAAAAATTAAATTTTCTAAAAATGAATGAAATGCCTTCTAAACACCTCAAACATTCACTCTAAAAAAGAAGATTGTTGCTTTTCGCAATATTTTTAGAAATTTGGGCTCTTTTAGTACCATTAACACCCTGGGCTGAAGCAACTTTTATGCTCATTTCTTGTCCTTCAAGATTAATTCTGGGTTTTATTTTGTTTATTTGATGAAAATGAACAACAATACACACCATGGAAACATTTTTGTTTGATTTGTGACGAGTGAGATTTTCACCTAGAACCCAAAGGGGGGTATTAACACTTTTCATGGAAAAATGTAAAAAAATTAAATTTTCTAAAAATGAAATAAATGCCTTCTAAACACCTCAAACATTCACTCTAAAACAGAAGATTGTTGTTTTTTTTTCGCAATATTTTTAGAAATTTGGGCTCTTTTAGTAACATTAACACTTGCGCTGAAGCAACTTTTATGCTCATTTCTTGTCTTTCAAGATTAATTCTGGGTTTTATTTTGTTTATTTGATGAAAATGAACAACAATACACACCATGGAAACATTTTTGATTGATTTGAGTCGAGTGAGATTTTCACCTAGAACCCAAAGGGGGGGCACTTTTCATGGAAAAATGTGAAAAATTAAATTTTCTAAAAATGAAATAAATGCCTTCTAAACACCTCAAACATTCACTGTAAAACAGAATATTGTTGCTTTTCGCAATATTTTTAGAAATTTGGGCTCTTTTAGTAACATTAACACTTGCGCTGAAGCAACTTTTATGCTCATTTCTTGTCCTTCAAGATTAATTCTGGGTTTAATTTTGTTTATTTGATGAAAATGAACAACAATACACACCATGGAAACATTTTTGTTTGATTTGTGTCGAGTGAGATTTTCACCTAGAACCCAAAGGGGGGGGTATTGGCACTTTTCATGGAAAAATGTGAAAAATTAAATTTTTTAAAAATGAAATAAATGCCTTCTAAACACCTCAAACATTCACTCTAAAACAGAAGATTGTTGTTTTTCGCAATATTTTTAGAAATTTGGGCTCTTTTAGTAACATTAACACTTGCGCTGAAGCAACTTTTATGCTCATTTCTTGTCCTTCAAGATTAATTCTGGGTTTTATTTTGTTTATTTGATGAAAATGAACAACAATACACACCATGGAAACATTTTTGATTGATTTGAGTCGAGTGAGATTTTCACCTAGAACCCAAAGGGGGGGCACTTTTAATGGAAAAATGTGAAAAATTAAATTTTCTAAAAATGAAATAAATGCCTTCTAAACACCTCAAACATTCACTCTAAAACAGAAAAATTTTGTTTTTCGCAATATTTTTAGAAATTTGGGCTCTTTTAGTAACATTAACACTTGCGCTGAAGCAACTTTTATGCTCATTTCTTGTCCTTCAAGATTAATTCTGGGTTTTATTTTGTTTATTTTGATGAAAATGAACAACAATACACACCATGGAAACATTTTTGTTTGATTTGTGTCAAGTGAGATTTTCACGTAGAACCCAAAGGGGGGGGTATTGGCACTTTTCATGGAAAAATGTGAAAAATTAAATTTTTTAAAAATGAAATAAATGGCTTCTAAACACCTCAAACATTCACTCTAAAACAGAAGATTGTTGTTTTTCGCAATATATTTAGAAATTTGGGCTCTTTTAGTAACATTAACACTTTCGCTGAAGCAACTTTTATGCTCATTTCTTGTCTTTCAAGATTAATTCTGGGTTTTATTTTGTTTATTTGATGAAAATGAACAACAATACACACCATGGAAACATTTTTGATTGATTTGAGTCGAGTGAGATTTTCACCTAGAACCCAAAGGGGGGGCACTTTTCATGGAAAAATGTGAAAAATTAAATTTTCTAAAAATGAAATAAATGCCTTCTAAACACCTCAAACATTCACTCTAAAACAGAAGATTGTTGTTTTTTCGCAATATTTTTAGAAATTTGGGCTCTTTTAGTAACATTAACACTTGCGCTGAAGCAACTTTTATGCTCATTTCTTGTCCTTCAAGATTAATTCTGGGTTTTATTTTGTTTATTTGATGAAAATGAACAACAATACACACCATGGAAACATTTTTGTTTGATTTGTGTCAAGTGAGATTTTCACCTAGAACCCAAAGGGGGGGGTATTGGCACTTTTCATGGAAAAATGTGAAAAATTAAATTTTTTAAAAATGAAATAAATGCCTTCTAAACACCTCAAACATTCACTCTAAAAAAGAAGATTGTTGTTTTTCGCAATATTTTTAGAAATTTGGGCTCTTTTAGTAACATTAACACCTGGGCTGAAGCATCTTTTATGATCATTTATTGTTTTTCAGGATTCATTCTGGGTTTTATTTTGTTTATTTGATGAAAATGAACAACAATACACACCTTGGATACATTTTTGTTTGATTTGTGTGGAGTGAGATTTTCACCTAGAACCCAAAGGAGGGGGCATTGGCACTTTTCATGGAAAAATGTGAAAAATTAAATTTTCTAAAAATAAAATAAATGCCTTATAAACACCTCAAACATTCACTCTAAAACAGAAGACTTTTTTTTTTTCGCAATGATTTTAGAAATTTGGGCTCTTTTAGTAACATTAACACTTGCGCTGAAGCAACTTTTATGCTCATTTCTTGTCCTTCAAGATTAATTCTGGGTTTTATTTTGTTTATTTGATGAAAATGAACAACAATAAACACAATGGAAACATTTTTGTTTGATTTGTGTCGAGTGAGATTTTCACCTAGAACGCAAAGGGGGGAGTATTGGCACTTTTCATGGAAAAATGTGAAAAATTAAATTTTCTAAAAAAGAAATAAATACCTTCTAAACACCTCAAACATTCACTCTAAAACAGAAGATTGTTGTTTTTCGCAATATTTTTAGAAATTTGGGCTCTTTTAGTAACATTAACACTTGCGCTGAAGTATCTCTTATGCTCATTTCTTGTCTTTCAGGATTAATTCTGGGTTTTATTTTGTTTATTTGATGAAAATGAAAAACAATACACACCATGGAAAAATTTTTGTTTGATATGTGTCGAGTGAGATTTTCACCTAGAACCCAAAGGGGGGGTTTTGGCACTTTTCATGGAAAAATGTAAAAATTAAATTTTCTAAAAATGAAATAAATGCCTTCTAAACACCTCAAACATTCACTCTAAAACAGAAGATTGTTGTTTTTTTTCGCAATATTTTTAGAAATTTGGGCTCTTTTAGTAACATTAACACCTTGGCTAAAGTATCTTTTATGATCATTTCTTGTCTTTCAGGATTAATTCTGGGTTTTATTTGTTTATTTGATGAAAATGAACAACAATACACACCATGGAAACATTTTTGATTGATTTGTGTGGAGTGAGATTTTCACCTAGAACCCAAAGGGGGGGGCATTGGCACTTTTCATGGAAAAATGTGAAAAATTAAATTTTCTAAAAATGAAATAAATGCCTTATAAACACCACAAAAATTCACTCTAAAACAGAAGATTGTTGTTTTTTCGCAATATTTTTAGAAATTTGGGCTCTTTTAGTAACATTAACACTTTCGCTGAAGCATCATTTATGCTAATTTCTTGTCTTTCAGGATTAATTCTGGGTTTAATTTTGTTTATTTGATGAAAATAAACAACAATACACACCATGGAAACATTTTTGTTTGATTTGTGTCGAGTGAGATTTTCACCTAAAACCCAAAGGGGGGTATTAACACTTTTCATGGAAAAATGTAAAAAATTAAATTTTCTAAAAATGAAATAAATGCCTTCTAAACACCTCAAACATTCACTCTAAAACAGAAGATTGTTGTTTTTCGCAATATTTTTAGAAATTTGGGCTCTTTTAGTAACATTAACACCTGGGCTGAAGCATCTTTTATGATCATTTATTGTCTTTCAGGATACATTCTGGGTTTTATTTTGTTTTTTTGATGAAAATGAACAACAATACACACCTTGGATACATTTTTCTTTGATTTGTGTCGAGTGAGATTTTCACCTAGAACCGAAAGGGGGGGCCACTTTTCATGGAAAAATGAGAAAAATTAAATTTTCTAAAAATGAAATAAATGCCTTCTAAACACCTAAACATTCACTCTAAAACAGAAGATTGTTGTTTTTTGCAATATTTTTAGAAATTTGGGCTCTTTTAGTAACATTAACACTTTCTCTGAAGCAACTTTTATGCTCATTTCTTGTCCTTCAAGATTAATTCTGGGTTTTATTTTGTTTATTTGATGAAAATGAACAACAATACACACCTTGGATACATTTTTGTTTGATTTGTGTCGAGTGTGATTTTCACCTAGAACCTAAAGGGGGGGGTATTGGCACTTTTCATGGAAAAATGTGAAAAATTAAATTTTCTAAAAATGAATGAAATGCCTTCTAAACACCTCAAACATTCACTCTAAAAAAGAAGATTGTTGCTTTTCGCAATATTTTTAGAAATTTGGGCTCTTTTAGTACCATTAACACCTGGGCTGAAGCAACTTTTATGCTCATTTCTTGTCCTTCAAGATTAATTCTGGGTTTTATTTTGTTTATTTGATGAAAATGAACAACAATACACACCATGGAAACATTTTTGTTTGATTTGTGTCGAGTGAGATTTTCACCTAGAACCCAAAGGGGGGTATTAACACTTTTCATGGAAAAATGTAAAAAATTAAATTTTCTAAAAATGAAATAAATGCCTTCTAAACACCTCAAACATTCACTCTAAAACAGAAGATTGTTGTTTTTCGCAATATTTTTAGAAATTTGGGCTCTTTTAGTAACATTAACACTTGCGCTGAAGCAACTTTTATGCTCATTTCTTGTCTTTCAAGATTAATTCTGGGTTTTATTTTGTTTATTTGATGAAAATGAACAACAATACACACCATGGAAACATTTTTGATTGATTTGAGTCCAGTGAGATTTTCACCTAGAACCCAAAGGGGGGGCACTTTTCATGGAAAAATGTGAAAAATTAAATTTTCTAAAAATGAAATAAATGCCTTCTAAACACCTCAAACATTCACTCTAAAACAGAAGATTGTTGTTTTTCGCAATATTTTTAGAAATTTGGGCTCTTTTAGTAACATTAACACTTGCGCTGAAGCAACTTTTATGCTCATTTCTTGTCCTTCAAGATTAATTCTGGGTTTAATTTTGTTTATTTGATGAAAATGAACAACAATACACACCATGGAAACATTTTTGTTTGATTTGTGTCGAGTGAGATTTTCACCTAGAACCCAAAGGGGGGGGTATTGGCACTTTTCATGGAAAAATGTGAAAAATTAAATTTTTTAAAAATGAAATAAATGCCTTCTAAACACCTCAAACATTCACTCTAAAACAGAAGATTGTTGTTTTTCGCAATATTTTTAGAAATTTGGGCTCTTTTAGTAACATTAACACTTGCGCTGAAGCAACTTTTATGCTCATTTCTTGTCCTTCAAGATTAATTCTGGGTTTTATTTTGTTTATTTGATGAAAATGAACAACAATACACACCATGGAAACATTTTTGATTGATTTGAGTCGAGTGAGATTTTCACCTAGAACCCAAAGGGGGGGCACTTTTAATGGAAAAATGTGAAAAATTAAATTTTCTAAAAATGAAATAAATGCCTTCTAAACACCTCAAACATTCACTCTAAAACAGATTTTTCGCAATATTTTTAGAAATTTGGGCTCTTTTAGTAACATTAACACTTGCGCTGAAGCAACTTTTATGCTCATTTCTTGTCCTTCAAGATTAATTCTGGGTTTTATTTTGTTTATTTGATGAAAATGAACAACAATACACACCATGGAAACATTTTTGTTTGATTTGTGTCAAGTGAGATTTTCACCTAGAACCCAAAGGGGGGGGTATTGGCACTTTTCATGGAAAAATGTGAAAAATTAAATTTTTTAAAAATGAAATAAATGCCTTCTAAACACCTCAAACATTCACTCTAAAACAGAAGATTGTTGTTTTTCGCAATATTTTTAGAAATTTGGGCTCTTTTAGTAACATTAACACTTTCGCTGAAGCAACTTTTATGCTCATTTCTTGTCTATCAAGATTAATTCTGGGTTTTATTTTGTTTATTTGATGAAAATGAACAACAATACACACCTTGGATACATTTTTGTTTGATTTGTGTCAAGTTAGATTTTCACCTAGAACCCAAAGGGGGGTATTAACACTTTTCATGGAAAAATGTAAAAAATTAAATTTTCTAAAAATGAAATAAATGCCTTCTAAACACCTCAAACATTCACTCTAAAACAGAAGATTGTTGTTTTTCGCAATATTTTTAGAAATTTGGGCTCTTTTAGTAACATTAACACCTGGGCTGAAGCATCTTTTATGATCATTTATTGTCTTTCAGGGTACATTCTGGGTTTTATTTTGTTTATTTGATGAAAATGAACAACAATACACACCTTGGATACATTTTTGTTTGATTTGTGTCGAGTGAGATTTTCACCTTGAACCCAAAGGGGGGGGTATTGGCACTTTTAATGGAAAAATGTGAAAAATTAAATTTTGTAAAAATGAAATAAATGCCTTATAAACACCTCAAACATTCACTCTAAAACAGAAGATTGTTGTTTTTCGCAATATTTTTAGAAATTTGGGCTCTTTTAGTAACATTATCACTTTGGCTGAAGCATCTTTTATGATCTTTTATTGTCTTTCAGGATTCATTCTGGGTTTTATTTTGTTTATTTGATGAAACTGAACAACAATACACACCTTGGATACATGTTTGTTTGATTTGTGTCGAGTGAGATTTTCACCTAGAACCCAAAGGGGGGAGTATTGGCACTTTTCATGGAAAAATGTGAAGAATTAAATTTTCTAAATATGAAATAAATGCCTTCCAAACACCTCAAAAATTCACTCTAAAACAGAAGATTGTTGTTTTTCGCAATATTTTTAGAAATTTGGGCTCTTTTAGTAACATTAACACTTTCGCTGAAGCAACTTTTATGCTCATTTCTTGTCTTTCAAGATTAATTCTGGGTTTTATTTTGTATTTTTGATGAAAATGAACAACAATACACACCATGGAAACATTTTTGATTGATTTGTGCCGAGTGAGATTTTCACCTAGAACTTAAAGGGGGGGGTATTGGCACTTTTCATGGAAAAATGTAAAAAATTAAATTTTCTAAAAATGAAATAAATGCCTTCTAAACACCTCAAACATTCACTCTAAAACAGAAGATTGTTGTTTTTCGCAATATTTTTAGAAATTTGGGCTCTTTTAGTAACATTAACACCTGGGCTGAAGCATCTTTTATGATCATTTCTTGTCTTTCAGGATTCATTCTGGGTTTTATTTTGTTTATTTGATGAAAATGAACAACAATACACACCTTGGATACATTTTTGTTTGATTTGTGTCGAGTGAGATTTTCACCTAGAACCCAAAGGGGGGGTATTGGCACTTTTCATGGAAAAATGTGAAAAATTAAATTTTCAAAAAATGAAATTAATGCCTTATAAACACCTCAAACATTCACTCTCAAACAGAAGATTGTTGTTTTTCGCAATAATTTTAGAAATTTGGGCTCTTTTAGTAACATTAACACTTGCGCTGAAGCATCTTTTATGATCATTTATTGTCTTTCAGGATTAATTCTGGGTTTTATTTTATTTATTTGATGAAAATGAACAACAATACACACCATGGTAACATGTTTGTTTGATTTGCGTCAAGTGAGATTTTCACCTAGAACCCAAAGGGGGGGGTATTGGCACTTTTCATGGAAAAATGTGAAAAATTTAATTTTCTAAAAATGAAATAAATGCCTTCTAAACACGTCAAACATTCACTCTAAAACAGAAGATTGTTGTTTTTCGCAATATTTTTAGAAATTTGGGCTCTTTTAGTAACATTAACACCTGGGCTGAAGCATCTTCTATGATCATTTATTGTCTTTCAGGATTCATTCTGGGTGTTATTTTGTTTATTTGATGAAAATGAACAACAATACACACCTTGGATACATTTTTGTTTGATTTGTGTCGAGTGAGATTTTCACCTAGAACCCAAAGGGGGGGGGAAAAATGTGAAAAATTAAATTTTCTAAAAATGAAATAAATGCCTTCTAAACACCTCAAACATTCACTCTAAAACAGAAGATTGTTGTTTTTCGCAATATTTTTATAAATTTGGGCTCTTTTAGTAACATGAACACCTGGGCTGAAGCATCTTTTATGATCATTTATTGTCTTTCAGGATACATTCTGGGTTTTATTTTGTTTATTTGATGAAAATGAACAACAATACACACCTTGGATACATTTTTGTTTGATTTGTGTCGAGTGAGATTTTCACCTAGAAACCAAAGGGGGCACTTGGCACTATTGGCACTTTTCATGGAAAAATGTGAAAAATTTAATTTTCTAAAAATGAAATAAATGCCTTCTAAAACCTCAAACATTCACTCTAAAACAGAAGATTATTGTTTTTCGCAATATTTTTAGAAATTTGGGCTCTTTTAGTAACATTAACACCTGGGCTGAAGCATCTTTTATGATCATTTATTGTCTTTCAGGATACATTCTGGGTTTTATTTTGTTTATTTGATGAAAATGAACAACAATACACACCTTGGATACATTTTTGTTTGATTTGTGTCGACTGAGATTTTCACCTAGAACCCAAAGGGGGGGGCATTGGCACTTTTCATGGAAAAATGTGAAAAATTAAATTTTCTAAAAATGAAGTAAATGCCTTATTAACACCTCAAACATTCACTCTAAAACAGAAGATTGTTGTTTTTCGCAATATTTTTAGAAATTTGGGCTCTTTTAGTAACATAAACACCTGGGCTGAAGCATCTTTTATGATCATTTATTGTCTTTCAGGATACATTCTGGGTTTTATTTTGTTTATTTGATGAAAATGAACAACAATACACACCTTGGATACATTTTTGTTTAATATGTGTCGAGTGAGATTTTCACCTAGAACCCAAAGGGGGGGTATTGGCACTTTTCATGGAAAAATGTGAAAAATTAAATTTTCTAAAAATGAAATAAATGCCTTCTAAACACCTCAAACATTCACTCTAAAACAGAAGATTGTTGTTTTTCGCAATATTTTTTGAAATTTGGGCTCTTTTAGTAACATTAACACTTTCTCTGAAGCAACTTTTATGCTCATTTCTTGTCCTTCAAGATTAATTCTGGGTTTTATTTTGTTTATTTGATGAAAATGAACAACAATACACACCATGGAAACACAATTGTTTGATTTGTGTTGAGTGAGATTTTCACCTAGAACCAAAAGGCACTTTTCATGGAAAAATGTGAAAAATTAAATTTTCAAAAAATGAAATTAATATCTTATAAACACCTCAAACATTCACTCTAAAACAGAAGATTGTTGTTTTTCGCAATAATTTTAGAAATTTGGGCTCTTTCAGTAACATTAACACTTGCGCTGAAGCATCTTTTATGCTCATTTCTTGTCTTTCAGGATAAATTCTGGGTTTTATTTTGTTTATTTGATGAAAATGAACAACAATACACACCATGGAAACATTTTTGTTTGATTTGTGTCAAGTGAGATTTTCACCTAGAACCCAAAGGGGGGGGGTATTGGCACTTTTCATGGAAAAATGTGAAAAATTAAATTTTTTAAAAATGAAATAAATGCCTTCTAAACACCTCAAACATTCACTCTAAAACAGAAGATTGTTGTTTTTCGCAATATTTTTAGAAATTTGGGCTCTTTTAGTAACATTAACACTTGCGCTGAAGCAACTTTTATGCTCATTTCTTGTCCTTCAAGATTAATTCTGGGTTTTATTTTGTTTATTTGATGAAAATGAACAACAATACACACCATGGAAACATTTTTGATTGATTTGAGTCGAGTGAGATTTTCACCTAGAACCCAAAGGGGGGGCACTTTTCATGGAAAAATGTGAAAAATTAAATTTTCTAAAAATGAAATAAATGCCTTCTAAACACCTCAAACATTCACTCTAAAACAGAAAAATTTTGTTTTTCGCAATATTTTTAGAAATTTGGGCTCTTTTAGTAACATTAACACTTGCGCTGAACCAACTTTTATGCTCATTTCTTGTCCTTCAAGATTAATTCTGGGTTTTATTTTGTTTATTTGATGAAAATGAACAACAATACACACCATGGAAACATTTTTGTTTGATTTGTGTCAAGTGAGATTTTCACCTAGAACCCAAAGGGGGGGGGTATTGGCACTTTTCATGGAAAAATGTGAAAAATTAAATTTTCAAAAAATGAAATAAATATCTTATAAACACCTCAAACATTCACTCTAAAACAGAAGATTGTTGTTTTTCGCAATAATTTTAGAAATTTGGGCTCTTTCAGTAACATTAACACTTTCGCTGAAGCATCTTTTATGCTCATTTCTTGTCTTTCAGAATACATTCTGGGTTTTATTTTGTTTATTTGATGAAAATGAACAACAATACACACCATGGAAACATTTTTGTTTGATTTGCGTCGAGTGAGATTTTCACCTAGAACCCAAAGGGGGGGGTATTGGCACTTTTCATGGAAAAATGTGAAAAATTAAATTTTTTAAAAATGAAATAAATGCCTTCTAAACACCTCAAACATTCACTCTAAAACAGAAGATTGTTGTTTTTCGCAATATTTTTAGAAATTTGGGCTCTTTTAGTAACATTAACACCTGGGCTGAAGCATCTTTTATGATCATTTATTGTCTTTCAGGGTACATTCTGGGTTTTATTTTGTTTATTTGATGAAAATGAACAACAATACACACCTTGGATACATGTTTGTTTGATTTGTGTCGAGTGAGATTTTCACCTAGAACCCAAAGGGGGGGAGTATTGGCACTTTTCATGGAAAAATGTGAAAAATTAAATTTTCTAAATATGAAATAAATGCCTTCTAAACACCTCAAACATTCACTCTAAAACAGAAGATTGTTGTTTTTCGCAATATTTTTAGAAATTTGGGCTCTTTTAGTAACCCTAACACTTTCGCTGAAGCAACTTTTATGCTCATTTCTTGTCTTTCAAGATTAATTCTGGGTTTTATTTTGTTTATTCGATGAAAATGAACAACAATACACACCATGGAAACATTTTTGTTTGATTTGTGTCGAGTGAGATTTTCACTTAGAACCCAAAGGGGGGGGCACTTTTTGGCACTTTTATTGGAAAAATGTGAAAAATTAAATTTTCTAAAAATGAAATAAATGCCTTCTAAACACCTCAAACATTCCCTCTAAAACAGAAGATTGTTGTTTTTCGCAATATTTTTAGAAATTTGGGCTCTTTTAGTAACATTAACACTTGCGCTGAAGCATCTTTTATGCTCATTTCTTCTCTTTCAGGATTAATTCTGGGTTTTATTTTGTTTATTTGATGAAAATGAACAACAATACACACCATGGAAACATTTTTGATTGATTTGTGTCGAGTGAGATTTTCACCTAGAACCCAAAGGGGGGGGTATTGGCACTTTTCATGGAAAAATGTAAAAAATTAAATTTTCTAAAAATGAAATAAATGCCTTCTAAACACCTCAAACATTCACTCTAAAACAGAAGATTGTTGTTTTTCGCAATATTTTTAGAAATTTGGGCTCTTTTAGTAACATTAACACCTGGGCTGAAGCATCTTTTATGATCATTTATTGTCTTTCAGGATTCATTCTGGGTTTTATTTTGTTTATTTGATGAAAATGAACAACAATACACACCTTGGATACATTTTTGTTTGATTTGTGTCGAGTGAAATTTTCACCTAGAACCCAAAGGGGGGGGTATTGGCACTTTTCATGGAAAAATGTGAAAAATTAAATTTTCAAAAAATGAAATTAATGCCTTATAAACACCTCAAACATTCACTCTCAAACAGAAGATTGTTGTTTTTCGCAATAATTTTAGAAATTTGGGCTCTTTTAGTAACATTAACACTTGCGCTGAAGCATCTTTTATGCTCATTTCTTGTCTTTTAGGATACATTCTGGGTTTTATTTTGTTTATTTGATGAAAATGAACAACAATACACACCTTGGATACATTTTTGTTTGATTTGCGTCGAGTGAGATTTTCACCTAGAACCCAAAGGGGGGGTATTGGCACTTTTCATGGAAAAATGTGAAAAATTTAATTTTCTAAAAATGAAATAAATGCCTTCTAAACACGTCAAACATTCACTCTAAAACAGAAGATTGTTGTTTTTCGCAATATTTTTAGAAATTTGGGCTCTTTTAGTAACATTAACACCTGGGCTGAAGCATCTTCTATGATCATTTATTGTCTTTCAGGATTCATTCTGGGTGTTATTTTGTTTATTTGATGAAAATGAACAAAAATACACACCTTGGATACATTTTTGTTTGATTTGTGTCGAGTGAGATTTTCACCTAGAACCCAAAGGGGGGGGAAAAATGTGAAAAATTAAATTTTCTAAAAATGAAATAAATGCCTTCTAAACACCTCAAACAATCACTCTAAAACAGAAGATTGTTGTTTTTCGCAATATTTTTAGAAATTTGGGCTCTTTTAGTAACATTAACACCTGGGCTGAAGCATCTTTTATGATCATTTATTGTCTTTCAGGGTACATTCTGGGTTTTATTTTGTTTATTTGATGAAAATGAACAACAATACACACCTTGGATACATGTTTGTTTGATTTGTGTCGAGTGAGATTTTCACCTAGAACCCAAAGGGGGGAGTATTGGCACTTTTCATGGAAAAATGTGAAAAATTAAATTTTCTAAATATGAAATAAATGCCTTCTAAACACCTCAAAAATTCACTCTAAAACAGAAGATTGTTGTTTTTCGCAATATTTTTAGAAATTTGGGCTCTTTTAGTAACCCTAACACTTTCGCTGAAGCAACTTTTATGCTCATTTCTTGTCTTTCAAGATTAATTCTGGGTTTTATTTTGTTTATTCGATGAAAATGAACAACAATACACACCATGGAAACATTTTTGTTTGATTTGTGTCGAGTGAGATTTTCACTTAGAACCCAAAGGGGGGGCACTTTTTGGCACTTTTATTGGAAAAATGTGAAAAATTAAATTTTCTAAAAATGAAATAAATGCCTTCTAAACACCTCAAACATTCCCTCTAAAACAGAAGATTGTTGTTTTTCGCAATATTTTTAGAAATTTGGGCTCTTTTAGTAACATTAACACTTGCGCTGAAGCATCTTTTATGCTCATTTCTTCTCTTTCAGGATTAATTCTGGGTTTTATTTTGTTTATTTGATGAAAATGAACAACAATACACACCATGGAAACATTTTTGATTGATTTGTGTCGAGTGAGATTTTCACCTAGAACCCAAAGGGGGGGGTATTGGCACTTTTCATGGAAAAATGTAAAAAATTAAATTTTCTAAAAATGAAATAAATGCCTTCTAAACACCTCAAACATTCACTCTAAAACAGAAGATTGTTGTTTTTCGCAATATTTTTAGAAATTTGGGCTCTTTTAGTAACATTAACACCTGGGCTGAAGCATCTTTTATGATCATTTATTGTCTTTCAGGATTCATTCTGGGTTTTATTTTGTTTATTTGATGAAAATGAACAACAATACACACCTTGGATACATTTTTGTTTGATTTGTGTCGAGTGAAATTTTCACCTAGAACCCAAAGGGGGGGGTATTGGCACTTTTCATGGAAAAATGTGAAAAATTAAATTTTCAAAAAATGAAATTAATGCCTTATAAACACCTCAAACATTCACTCTCAAACAGAAGATTGTTGTTTTTCGCAATAATTTTAGAAATTTGGGCTCTTTTAGTAACATTAACACTTGCGCTGAAGCATCTTTTATGCTCATTTCTTGTCTTTTAGGATACATTCTGGGTTTTATTTTGTTTATTTGATGAAAATGAACAACAATACACACCTTGGATACATTTTTGTTTGATTTGCGTCGAGTGAGATTTTCACCTAGAACCCAAAGGGGGGGTATTGGCACTTTTCATGGAAAAATGTGAAAAATTTAATTTTCTAAAAATGAAATAAATGCCTTCTAAACACGTCAAACATTCACTCTAAAACAGAAGATTGTTGTTTTTCGCAATATTTTTAGAAATTTGGGCTCTTTTAGTAACATTAACACCTGGGCTGAAGCATCTTCTATGATCATTTATTGTCTTTCAGGATTCATTCTGGGTGTTATTTTGTTTATTTGATGAAAATGAACAAAAATACACACCTTGGATACATTTTTGTTTGATTTGTGTCGAGTGAGATTTTCACCTAGAACCCAAAGGGGGGGGAAAAATGTGAAAAATTAAATTTTCTAAAAATGAAATAAATGCCTTCTAAACACCTCAAACATTCACTCTAAAACAGAAGATTGTTGTTTTTCGCAATATTTTTATAAATTTGGGCTCTTTTAGTAACATTAACACCTGGGCTGAAGCATCTTTTATGATCATTTATTGTCTTTCAGGATACATTCTGGGTTTTATTTTGTTTATTTGATGAAAATGAACAACAATACACACCTTGGATACATTTTTGTTTAATTTGTGTCGAGTGAGATTTTCACCTAGAACCCAAAGGGGGGGTATTGGCACTTTTCATGGAAAAATGTGAAAAATTAAATTTTCTAAAAATGAAATAAATGCCTTCTAAACACCTCAAACATTCACTCTAAAACAGAAGATTGTTGTTTTTCGCAATATTTTTAGAAATTTAAGCTCTTTTAGTAACATTAACACTTTGGCTGAAGCATCTTTTATGATCTTTTATTGTCTTTCAGGATTCATTCTGGGTTTTATTTTGTTTATTTGATGAAAATGAACAACAATACACACCTTGGATACATTTTTGTTTGATTTGTGACGACTGAGATTTTCACCTAGAACCCAAAGGGGGGGGCATTGGCACTTTTCATGGAAAAATGTGAAAAATTAAATTTTCAAAAAATGAAACAAATGCCTTCTAAACACCTCAAACATTCACTCTAAAACAGAAGATTGTTGTTTTTCGCAATATTTTTAGAAATTTGGGCTCTTTTAGTAACATTAACACCTGGGCTGAAGCATCTTTTATGATCATTTATTGTCTTTCAGGATACATTCTGGGTTTTATTTTGTTTATTTGATGAAAATGAACAACAATACACACCTTGGATACATTTTTCTTTAATTTGTGTCGAGTGAGATTTTCACCTAGAATCCAAAGGGGGGGGTATGGGCACTTTTAATGGAAAAATGTAAAAAATTAAATTTTCTAAAAATGAAATAAATGCCTTCTAAACACCTCAAACATTCACTCTAAAACAGAAGATTGTTGTTTTTCGCAATATTTTTAGAAATTTGGGCTCTTTTAGTAACATTAACACCTGGGCTGAAGCATCTTTTATGATCATTTATTGTCTTTCAGGATACATTCTGGGTTTAATTTTGTTTATTTGATGAAAATGAACAACAATACACACCTTGGATACATTTTTGTTTGATTTGTGTCGACTGAGATTTTCACCTAGAACCCAAAGGGGGGGGCATTGGCACTTTTCATGGAAAAATGTGAAAAATTAAATTTTCTAAAAATGAAGTAAATGCCTTATTAACACCTCAAACATTCACTCTAAAACAGAAGATTGTTGTTTTTCGCAATATTTTTAGAAATTTGGGCTCTTTTAGTAACATAAACACCTGGGCTGAAGCATCTTTTATGATCATTTATTGTCTTTCAGGATACATTCTGGGTTTTATTTTGTTTATTTGATGAAAATGAACAACAATACACACCTTGGATACATTTTTGTTTAATATGTGTCGAGTGAGATTTTCACCTAGAACCCAAAGGGGGGGTATTGGCACTTTTCATGGAAAAATGTGAAAAATTAAATTTTCTAAAAATGAAATAAATGCCTTCTAAACACCTCAAACATTCACTCTAAAACAGAAGATTGTTGTTTTTCGCAATATTTTTTGAAATTTGGGCTCTTTTAGTAACATTAACACTTTCTCTGAAGCAACTTTTATGCTCATTTCTTGTCCTTCAAGATTAATTCTGGGTTTTATTTTGTTTATTTCATGAAAATGAACAACAATACACACCATGGAAACACAATTGTTTGATTTGTGTTGAGAGAGATTTTCACCTAGAACCAAAAGGCACTTTTCATGGAAAAATGTGAAAAATTAAATTTTCAAAGAATGAAATTAATATCTTATAAACACCTCAAACATTCACTTTAAAACAGAAGATTGTTGTTTTTCGCAATAATTTTAGAAATTTGGGCTCTTTCAGTAACATTAACACTTGCGCTGAAGCATCTTTTATGCTCATTTCTTGTCTTTCAGGATACATTCTGGGTTTTATTTTGTTTATTTGATGAAAATGAACAACAATACACACCTTGGATACATTTTTGTTTGATTTGTGTCGAGTGAGATTTTCACCTAGAAACCAAAGGGGGGGGTATTGGCACTTTTCA
This sequence comes from Hetaerina americana, assembly GCF_022747635.1. Classification (NCBI taxonomy): domain Eukaryota; kingdom Metazoa; phylum Arthropoda; class Insecta; order Odonata; family Calopterygidae; genus Hetaerina; species Hetaerina americana. Next base: position 59,701 of record NW_027287101.1, on the reverse strand, counting down.
TGGAAAAACGTGAAAAATTTAATTTTCTAAAAATGAAATAAATGCCTTCTAAACACCTCAAACATTCACTCTAAAACAGAAGATTGTTGTTTTTCGCAATATTTTTAGAAATTTGGGCTCTTTTAGTAACATTAACACTTTCTCTGAAGTAACTTTTATGCTCATTTCTTGTCCTTCAAGATTAATTCTGGGTTTTATTTTGTTTATTTGATGAAAATGAACAACAATACACACCATGGAAACACAATTGTTTGATTTTTGTCGAGTGAGATTTTCACCTAGAACCCAAAGGGGGGGATATTGGCACTTTTCATGGAAAAATGTAAAAAATTAAATTTTCTAAAAATGAAATAAATGCCTTCTAAACACCTCAAACATTCACTCTAAAACAGAAGATTGTTGTTTTTCACAATATTTTTAGAAATTTGGGCTCTTTTAGTAAAATTAACACTTGCGCTGAAGCATCTTTTATGCTCATTTCATGTCTTTCAGGATAAATTCTGGGTTTTATTTTGTTTATTTGATGAAAATGAACAACAATACACACCATGGAAACATTTTTGTTTGATTTGTGTCAAGTGAGATTTACACCTAGAACCCAAAGGGGGGGGAAAAATGTGAAAAATTAAATTTTCTAAAAATGAAATAAATGCCTTCTAAACACCTCAAACATTCACTCTAAAACAGAAGATTGTTGTTTTTCGCAATATTTTTATAAATTTGGGCTCTTTTAGTAACATTAACACCTGGGCTGAAGCATCTTTTATGATCATTTATTGTCTTTCAGGATACATTCTGGGTTTTATTTTGTTTATTTGATGAAAATGAACAACAATACACACCTTGGATACATTTTTGTTTGATTTGTGTCGAGTGAGATTTTCACCTAGAAACCAAAGGGGGGGGTATTGGCACTTTTCATGGAAAAATGTGAAAAATTTAATTTTCTAAAAATGAAATAAATGCCTTCTAAACACCTCAAACATTCACTCTAAAACAGAAGATTGTTGTTTTTCGCAATAATTTTAGAAATTTGGGCTCTTTTAGTAACATTACCACTTTCTCTGAAGCAATTTTTATGCTCATTTCTTGATTTTCAAGATTAATTCTGGGTTTTATTTTGTTTATTTGATGAAAATGAACAACAATACACACCATGGAAACATTTTTGTTTGATTTGTGTCGAGTGAGATTTTCACCTAGAACCCAAAGAGGGGGGTATTGGCACTTTTCATGGAAAAATGTGAAAAATTAAATTTTCAAAAAATGAAATTAATAACTTATAAACACCTCAAACATTCACTCTAAAACAGAAGATTGTTGTTTTTCGCAATAATTTTAGAAATTTGGGCTCTTTTAGTAACAATAACACTTGCGCTGAAGCATCTTTTATGCTAATTTCTTGTCTTTCAGGATACATTCTGGGTTTTATTTTGTTTATTTGATGAAAATGAACAACAATACACACCTTGGATACATTTTTGTTTGATGTGCGTCGAGTGAGATTTTCACCTAGAACCAAAAGGGGGGGGTATTGGCACTTTTCATGGAAAAATGTGAAAAATTAAATTTTCAAAAAATGAAATTAATGCCTTATAAACACCTCAAACATTCACTCTAAAACAGAAGATTGTTGTTTTTCGCAATAATTTTAGAAATTTGGGCTCTTTCAGTAACATTAACACTTGCGCTGAAGCATCTTTAATGCTCATTTCTTGTCTTTCAGGATACATTCTGGGTTTTATTTTGTTTATTTGATGAAAATGAACAACAATACACACCTTGGATACATTTTTGTTTGATATGTGTCGAGTGAGATTTTCACCTAGAAACCAAAGGGGGGGGTATTGGCACTTTTCATGGAAAAACGTGAAAAATTTAATTTTCTAAAAATGAAATAAATGCCTTCTAAACACCTCAAACATTCACTCTAAAACAGAAGATTGTTGTTTTTCGCAATATTTTTAGAAATTTGGGCTCTTTTAGTAACATTAACACTTTCTCTGAAGTAACTTTTATGCTCATTTCTTGTCCTTCAAGATTAATTCTGGGTTTTATTTTGTTTATTTGATGAAAATGAACAACAATACACACCATGGAAACACAATTGTTTGATTTTTGTCGAGTGAGATTTTCACCTAGAACCCAAAGGGGGGGATATTGGCACTTTTCATGGAAAAATGTAAAAAATTAAATTTTCTAAAAATGAAATAAATGCCTTCTAAACACCTCAAACATTCACTCTAAAACAGAAGATTGTTGTTTTTCACAATATTTTTAGAAATTTGGGCTCTTTTAGTAAAATTAACACTTGCGCTGAAGCATCTTTTATGCTCATTTCATGTCTTTCAGGATAAATTCTGGGTTTTATTTTGTTTATTTGATGAAAATGAACAACAATACACACCATGGAAACATTTTTGTTTGATTTGTGTCAAGTGAGATTTACACCTAGAACCCAAAGGGGGGGGAAAAATGTGAAAAATTAAATTTTCTAAAAATGAAATAAATGCCTTCTAAACACCTCAAACATTCACTCTAAAACAGAAGATTGTTGTTTTTCGCAATATTTTTATAAATTTGGGCTCTTTTAGTAACATTAACACCTGGGCTGAAGCATCTTTTATGATCATTTATTGTCTTTCAGGATACATTCTGGGTTTTATTTTGTTTATTTGATGAAAATGAACAACAATACACTCCTTGGATACATTTTTGTATGATTTGCGTCGAGTGAGATTTTCACCTAGAACGCAAAGGGGGGGGGTATTGGCACTTTTCATGGAAAAATGTGAAAAATTTAATTTTCTAAAAATGAAATAAATGCCTTCTAAACACCTCAAACATTCACTCTAAAACAGAAGATTGTTGTTTTTCGCAATATTTTTTGAAATTTGGGCTCTTTTAGTAACATTTACACTTTCTCTGAAGCAACTTTTATGCTCATTTCTTGTCCTTCAAGATTAATTCTGGGTTTTATTTTGTTTATTTGATGAAAATGAACAACAATACACACCATGGAAACGTTTTTGTTTGATTTGTGTTGAGTGAGATTTTCACCTAGAACCCAAGGGGGGGGTTATTGGCACTTTTCATGGAAAAATGTGAAAAATTTAATTTTCTAAAAATGAAATAAATGCCTTCTAAACACCTCAAACATTCACTCTAAAACAGAAGATTGTTGTTTTTCGCAATATTTTTTGAAATTTGGGCTCTTTTAGTAACATTTACACTTTCTCTGAAGCAACTTTTATGCTCATTTCTTGTCCTTCAAGATTAATTCTGGGTTTTATTTTGTTTATTTGATGAAAATGAACAACAATACACACCATGGAAACGTTTTTGTTTGATTTGTGTTGAGTGAGATTTTCACCTAGAACCCAAGGGGGGGGTTATTGGCACTTTTCATGGAAAAATGTGAAAAATTAAATTTTCAAAAAATGAAATTAATGCCTTATAAACACCTCAAACATTCACTCTAAAACAGAAGATTGTTGTTTTTCGCAATAATTTTAGAAATTTGGGCTCTTTTAGTAACATTAACACCTGGGCTGAAGCATCTTCTATGATCATTTATTGTCTTTCAGGATACATTATTGGTTTTATTTTGTTTATTTGATGAAAATGAACAACAATACACAGCTTGGATACATTTTTGTTTGATTTGCGTCGAGTGAGATTTTCACCTAGAACCCAAAGGGGGGGGTATTGGCACTTTTCATGGAAAAATGTGAAAAATTTAATTTTTTTAAAAATGAAATAAATGCCTTCTAAACACCTCAAACATTCACTCTAAAACAGAAAATTGTTGTTTTTCGCAATATTTTTAGAAATTTGGGCTCTTTTAGTAACATTAACACTTTCTCTGAAGCAACTTTAATGCTCATTTCTTGTCCGTCAAGATTAATTCTGGGTTTTATTTTGTTTATTTGATGAAAATGAACAACAATACACACCATGGAAACACAATTGTTTGATTTGTGTCGAGTGAGATTTTCACCTAGAACCCAAAGGGGGGGTATTGGCACTTTTCATGGAAAAATGTAAAAAATTAAATTTTCTAAAAATGAAATAAATGCCTTCTAAACACCTCAAACATTCACTCTAAAACAGAAGATTGTTGTTTTTTCGCAATATTTTTAGAAAACTGGGCTCATTTAGTTAAATTAACACTTGCGCTGAAGCATCTTTTCTGCTCATTTCATGTCTTTCAGGATAAATTCTGGGTTTTATTTTGTTTATTTGATGAAAATGAACAACAATACACACAATGGAAACATTTTTGTTTGATTTGTGTCCAGTGAGATTTACACCTAGAACCCAAAGGGGGGGGTATTGGCACTTTTCATGGAAAAATGTGAAAAATTAAATTTTCTAAAAATGAAATAAATGCCTTCTAAACACCTCAAACATTCACTCTAAAACAGAAGATTGTTGTTTTTCGCAATATTTTTAGAAATTTGGGCTCTTTTAGTAACATTAACACCTGGGCTGAAGCATCTTCTATGATCATTTATTGTCTTTCAGGATTCATTCTGGGTGTTATTTTGTTTATTTGATGAAAATGAACAACAATACACACCTTGGATACATTTTTTGTTTGATTTGTGTCGAGTGAGATTTTCACCTAGAACCCAAAGGGGGGGAAAAATGTGAAAAATTAAATTTTCTAAAAATGAAATAAATGCCTTCTAAACACCTCAAACATTCACTCTAAAACAGAAGATTGTTGTTTTTCGCAATATTTTTAGAAATTTGGGCTTTTTAGTAACATTAACACTCGCGCTGAAGCAACTTTAATGCTCATTTCTTGTCTTTCAAGATTAATTCTGGGTTTTATTTTGTTTATTTGATGAAAATGAACAACAATACACACCATGGAAACATTTTTGTTTAATTTGTGTCGTGTGAGATTTTCACCTAGAACCCAAAGGGGATGGCATTGGCACTTTTCATGGAAAAATGTGAAAAATTAAATTTTCTAAAAATGAATGAAATGCCTTCTAAACACCTCAAACATTCACTCTAAAACAGAAGATTGTTGTTTTTCGCAATATTTTTAGAAATTTGGGCTCTTTTAGTAACATTAACACCTGGGCTGAAGCATCTTTTATGATTTTTATTGTCTTTCAGGATTCATTCTGGGTTTTATTTTGTTTATTTGATGAAAATGAACAACAATACACACCTTGGATACATTTTTGTTTGATTTGAACGAGTGAGATTTTCACCTAGAACCCAAAGCGGGGGGGGTATTGGCACTTTTCATGGAAAAATGTGAAAAATTAAATTTTCTAAAAATGAAATAAATGCCTTCTAAACACCTCAAACTTTCACTCTAAAACAGAAGATTGTTTTTTTCGCAATATTTTTAGAAATTTGGGCTCTTTTAGTAACATTAACACTTGCGCTGAAGCAACTTTTATGCTCATTTCTTGTCTTTCAGGATTAATTCTGGGTTTTATTTTGTTTATTTGATGAAAATGAACATAAATACACACCATGGAAACATTTTTGTTTGATTTGTGTCGAGTGAGATTTTCACCTAGAACGCAAAGGGGGGTATTAACACTTTTCATGGAAAAATGTAAAAAATTAAATTTTCTAAAAATGAAATAAATGCCTTCTAAACACCTCAAACATTCACTCTAAAACAGAAGATTGTTGTTTTTCGCAATATTTTTAGAAATTTGGGCTCTTTAAGTAACATTACCACTTGCGCTGAAGCATCTTTTATGCTCATTTCTTGTCTTTCAGGATTAATTCTGGGTTAAATTTTGTTTATTTGATGAAAATTAACAACAATACACACCATGGAAACATTTTTGTTTGATTTGTGTCGAGTGAGATTTTACCTAGAACCCAAAGGGGGGGTATTGCACTTTTCATGGAAAAATGTAAAAAATTAAATTTTCTAAAAATAAAATAAATGCCTTCTAAACACCTCAAACATTCACTCTTAAACAGAAGATTGTTGTTTTTCGCAATATTTTTAGAAATTTGGGCTCTTTTAGTTAAATTAACACTTGCGCTGAAGCATCTTTTCTGCTCATTTCATGTCTTTCAGGATAAATTCTGGGTTTTATTTTGTTTATTTGATGAAAATGAACAACAATACACACCATGGAAACATTTTTGTTTGATTTGTGTCAAGTGAGATTTACACCTAGAACCCAAAGGGGGGGGTATTGGCACTTTTCATGGAAAAATGTGAAAAATTAAATTTTCTAAAAATGAAATAAATGCCTTCTAAACACCTCAAACATTCACTCTAAAACAGAAGATTGTTGTTTTTCGCAATATTTTTAGAAATTTGGGCTCTTTTAGTAACATTAACACCTGGGCTGAAGCATCTTCTATGATCATTTATTGTCTTTCAGGATTCATTCTGGGTGTTATTTTGTTTATTTGATGAAAATGAACAACAATACACACCTTGGATACATTTTTGTTTGATTTGTGTCGAGTGAGATTTTCACCTAGAACCCAAAGGGGGGGGAAAAATGTGAAAAATTAAATTTTCTAAAAATGAAATAAATGCCTTCTAAACACCTAAAACATTCACTCTAAAACAGAAGATTGTTGTTTTTCGCAATATTTTTAGAAATTTGGGCTCTTTTAGTAACATTAACACTTGCGCTGAAGCATCTTTTATGCTCATTTCTTGTCTTTCAGGATTAATTCTGGGTTTTATTTGTTTATTTGATGAAAATAAACAACAATACACACCATGGAAACATTTTTGATTGATTTGTGTCGAGTGAGATTTTCACCTAGAACCCAAAGGGGGGGGTTTTGGCACTTTTCATGGAAAAATGTGAAAAATTAAATTTTCTAAAAATGAAATAAATGCCTTCTAAACACCACAAACATTAACTCTAAAACAGAAGATTGTTGTTTTTCGCAATATTTTTAGAAATTTGGGCTATTTTAGTAACATTAACACTTGTGCTGAAGCATCATTTATGCTAATTTCTTGTCTTTTAGGATTAATTCTGGGTTTTATTTTGTTTATTTGATGAAAATAAACAACAATACACACGATGGAAACATTTTTGTTTGATTTGTGTCGAGTGAGATTTTCACCTAGAACGCAAAGGGGGGTATTAACACTTTTCATGGAAAAATGTAAAAAATTAAATTTTCTAAAAATGAAATAAATGCCTTCTAAACACCTCAAACATTCACTCTAAAACAGAAGATTGTTGTTTTTCGCAATATTTTTAGAAATTTGGGCTCTTTTAATAACATTAACACCTGGGCTTAAGCATCTTTTATGATCATTTATTGTCTTTCTGGATACATTCTGGGTATTATTAATTTTATTTGATGAAAATGAACAACAATACACACCTTGGATACATTTTTGTTTGATTTGTGTCGACTGAGATTTTCACCTAGAACCCCAAGGGGGGTATTAACACTTTTCATGGAAAAATGTTAAAAAATTAAATTTTCTAAAAATGAAGTAAATGCCTTCTAAACACCTCAAACATTCACTCTAAAACAGAAGATTGTTGTTTTTCGCAATATTTTTAGAAATTTGGGCTCTTTTAGTAACATTAACACTCGCGCTGAAGCAACTTTTTTGCTCATTTCTTGTCTTTCAGGATTAATTCTGGGTTTTATTTTGTTTATTTGATGAAAATGAATAACAATACACACCATGGAAACATTTTTGTTTGATTTGCGTCAAGTAAGATTTTCACCTAGAACCCAAAGGGGGGGTATTGGCACTTTTCATGGAAAAATGTGAAAAATTAAATTTTCTAAAAATGAAATAAATGCCTTCTAAACACCTCAAACATTCACTCTAAAACAGAAGATTGTTGTTTTTCGCAATATTTTTTAGAAATTTGGGCTCTTTTAGTAACAATAACACCTGGGCTGAAGCATCTTTTATGCTCATTTATTGTCTTTCAGGATACATTCTGGGTTTTATTTTGTTTATTTGATGAAAATGAACAACAATACACACCTTGGATACATTTTTGTTTGATTTGTGTCGAGTGAGATTTTCACCTAGAACCCAAAGGGGGGGTATTGGCACTTTTCATGGAAAAATGTGAAAAATTAAATTTTCTAAAAATGAAATAAATGCCTTCTAAACACCTCAAACATTCACTCTAAAACAGAAGATTGTTGTTTTTCGCAATATTTTTAGAAATTTGGGCTCTTTTAGTAAAATTAACACTTGCGCTGAAGCATCTTTTATGCTCATTTCATGTCTTTCAGGATTAATTCTGGGTTTTATTTTGTTTATTTGATGAAAATGAACAACAATACACACCTTGGATACATTTTTGTTTGATTTGTGTCGAGTGAGATTTTCACCTAGAACCCAAAGGGGGGATATTGGCACTTTTCATGGAAAAATGTGAAAAATTAAATTTTCTAAAAATGAAATAAATGCCTTCTCAACACCTCAAACATTCACTCTAAAACAGAAGATTGTTGTTTTTCGCAATATTTTTAGAAATTTGGGCTCTTCTAGTAACATTAACACCTGGGCTGAAGCATCTTTTATGATCATTTATTGTCTTTCAGGATACATTCTGGGTTTTATTTTGTTTATTTGATGAAAATGAACAACAATACACACCTTGGATACATTTTTGTTTGATTTGTGTCGAGTGAGATTTTCACCTAGAACCCAAAGAGGGGGGTATTGGCACTTTTCATGGAAAAATGTAAAAATTTAAATTTTCTAAAAATGAAATAAATGCCTTCTAAACACCTCAAACATTCACTCTAAAACAGAAGATTGTTGTTTTTCGCAATATTTTTAGAAATTTGGGCTCTTTTAGTAACATTAACACCTGGGCTAAAGCATCTTTTATGATCATTTATTGTCTTTCAGGATACATTCTTGGTTTTATTTTGTTTATTTGATGAAAATGAACAACAATACACACCTTGGATACATTTTTGTTTGATTTGTGTCGACTGAGATTTTCACCTAGAAGCCCAAGGGGGGTTTTAACTCTTTTCATGGAAAAATGTAAAAATTAAATTTTCTAAAAATGAAATAAATGCCTTCTATACACCTCAAACATTCACTCTTAAACAGAAGATTGTTGTTTTTCGCTATATTTTTAGAAATTTGGGCTCTTTTAGTAAAATTAACACTTGCGCTGAAGCATCATTTATGCTCATTTTATGTCTTTCAGGATTAATTCTGGGTTTTATTTTGTTTATTTGATGAAAATGAACAACAATACACACCTTGGATACATTTTTGTTTGATTTGTGTCGAGTGAGATTTTCACCTAGAACCCAAAGGGGGGATATTGGCACTTTTCATGGAAAATGGTAAAAAATTAAATTTTCTAAAAATGAAATAAATGCCTTCTCAACACCTCAAACATTCACTCTAAAACAGAAGATTGTTGTTTTTCGCAATATTTTTAGAAATTTGGGCTCTTCTAGTAACATTAACACCTGGGCTGAAGCATCTTTTATGATCATTTATTGTCTTTCAGGATACATTCTGGGTTTTATTTTGTTTATTTGATGAAAATGAACAACAATACACACCTTGGATACATTTTTGTTTGATTTGTGTCGAGTGAGATTTTCACCTAGAACCCAAAGGGGGGGGGTATTGGCACTTTTCATGGAAAAATGTAAAAATTTAAATTTTCTAAAAATGAAATAAATGCCTTCTAAACACCTCAAACATTCACTCTAAAACAGAAGATTGTTGTTTTTCGCAATATTTTTAGAAATTTGGGCTCTTTTAGTAACATTAACACCTGGGCTAAAGCATCTTTTATGATCATTTATTGTCTTTCAGGATACATTCTGGGTTTTATTTTGTTTATTTGATGAAAATGAACAACAATACACACCTTGGATACATTTTTGTTTGATTTGTGTCGAGTGAGATTTTCACCTAGAACCCAAAGGGGGGATATTGGCACTTTTCATGGAAAAATGTGAAAAATTAAATTTTCTAAAAATGAAATAAATGCCTTCTCAACACCTCAAACATTCACTCTAAAACAGAAGATTGTTGTTTTTCGCAATATTTTTAGAAATTTGGGCTCTTTTAGTAACATTAACACCTGGGCTGAAGCATCTTTTATGATCATTTATTGTCTTTCAGGATACATTCTGGGTTTTATTTTGTGTATTTGATGAAAATGAACAACAATACACACCTTGGATACATTTTTGTTTGATTTGTGTCGAGTGAGATTTTCACCTAGAACCCACAGGGGGGAGGATTGGCACTTTTCATGGAAAAATGTGAAAAATTAAATTTTCTAAATATGAAATAAATGCCTTCTAAACACCTCAAACATTCACTCTAAAACAGGAGATTGTTGTTTTTCGCTATATTTTTAGAAATTTGGGCTCTTTTAGTAACATTAACACTTTCGCTGAAGCAACTTTAATGATCTTTTATTGTCTTTCAGGATTCATTCTGGGTTTTATTTTGTTTATTTGATGAAAATGAACAACAATACACACCTTGGATACATTTTTGTTTGATTTTTAACGAGTGAGATTTTCACCTAGAACCCAAAGGGGGGGGTATTGGCACTTTTCATGGAAAAATGTGAAAAATTAAATTTTCTAAAAATGAAATAAATACCTTCTAAACACCTCAAATATTCAGTCTAAAACAGAAGATTGTTGTTTTTCGCAATATTTTTAGAAATTTGGGCTCTTTTAGTAACATTACCACTTGCGCTGAAGCATCTTTTATGCTCATTTCTTGTCTTTCAGGATTAATTCTGGGTTTTATTTGTTTATTTGATGAAAATAAACAACAATACACACCATGGAAACATTTTTGATTGATTTGTGTCGAGTGAGATTTCCACCTAGAACCCAAAGGGGGGGGCATTGGCTCCTTTCATGGAAAAATGTGAAAAATTACATTTTCTAAAAATGAAATAAATGCCTTATAAACACCTCAAACATTCACTCTAAAACAGAAGATTGTTGTTTTTCGCAATATTTTTTGAAATTTGGGCTCTTTTAGTAACATTAACACTTTCTCTGAAGCAACTTTTATGCTCATTTCTTGTCCTTCAAGATTAATTCTGGGTTTTATTTTGTTTATTTGATGAAAATGAACAACAATACACACCATGGAAACGTTTTTGTTTGATTTGTGTCGAGTGAGATTTTCACCTAGAACCCAAAGGGGGGGGTATTGGCACTTTTCATGGAAAAATGTGAAAAATTAAATTTTCAAAAAATGAAATTAATGCCTTATAAACACCTCAAACATTCACTCTAAAACAGAAGATTGTTGTTTTTCGCAATAATTTTAGAAATTTGGGCTCTTTTAGTAACATTAACACTTGCGCTGAAGCATCTTTTATGCTCATTTCTTGTCTTTCAGGATACATTCTGGGTTTTATTTTGTTTATTTGATGAAAATGAACAACAATACACAGCTTGGATACATTTTTGTTTGATTTGCGTCGAGTGAGATTTTCACCTAGAACCCAAAGGGAGGGGTATTGGCACTTTTCATGCAAAAATGTGAAAAATTTAATTTTCTAAAAATGAAATAAATGCCTTCTAAACACCTCAAACATTCACTCTTAAACAGAAGATTGTTGTTTTTCGCAATATTGTTAGAAATTTGGGCTCTTTTAGTAACATTAACACTTTCTCTGAAGCAACTTTTATGCTCATTTCTTGTCCTTCAAGATTAATTCTGGGTTTTATTTTGTTTATTTGATGAAAATGAACAACAATACACACCATGGAAACATTTTTGATTGATTTGTGTCGAGTGAGATTTTCACCTAGAACCCAAAGGGGGGGTAATTGGCACTTTTCATGGAAAAATGTGAAAAATTAAATTTTCTAAAAATGAAATAAATGCCTTCTATACACCACAAACATTAACTCTAAAACAGAAGATTGTTGTTTTTCGCAATATTTTTAGAAATTTGGGCTCTTTTGGTAGCATAAACACTTGCGCTGAAGCATCATTTATGCTAATTTCTTGTCTTTTAGGATTAATTCTGGGTTTTATTTTGTTTATTTGATGAAAATGAACATAAATACACACCATGGAAACATTTTTGTTTGATTTGCGTAAAGTGAGATTTTCACCTAGAACCCAAAGGGGGGGGTATTGGAACTTTTCATGGAAAAATGTGAAAAATTAAATTTTCTAAAAATGAAATAAATGCCTTCTAAACACCTCAAACATTCACTCTAAAACAGAAGATTGTTGTTTTTCGCAATATTTTTAGAAATTTGGGTTCTTATAGTAACATTACCACTTGCGCTGAAGCAGCTTTTATGCTCATTTCTTGTCTTTCAGGATTAATTCTGGGTTTTATTAGTTTATTTGATGAAAATAAACAACAATACACACCATGGAAACATTTTTGATTGATTTGTGTCGAGTGAGATTTTCACCTAGAACCCAAAGAGGGGGGCATTGGCACTTTTCATGGAAAAATGTGAAAAATTAAATTTTCTAAAAATGAAATAAATGCCTTCTAAACACCTCAAACATTCACTCTAAAACAGAAGATTGTTGTTTTTCGCAATATTTTTAGAAATTTGGGCTCTTTTAGTAACAATAACACCTGGGCTGAAGCATCTTTTATGATCATTTATTGTCTTTCAGGATACATTCTGGGTTTTATTTTGTTTATTTGATGAAAATGAACAACAATACACACCTTGGATACATTTTTGTTTGATTTGTGTCGAGTTAGATTTTCACCTAGAACCCAAAGGGGGGGTATTGGCACTTTTCATGGAAAAATGTGAAAAATTAAATTTTCTAAAAATGAAATAAATGCCTTCTCAACACCTCAAACATTCACTCTAAAACAGAAGATTGTTGTTTTTCGCAATATTTTTAGAAATTTGGGCTCTTTTAGTAAAATTAACACTTGCGCTGAAGCATCTTTTATGCTCATTTCATGTCTTTCAGGATTAATTCTGGGTTTTATTTTGTTTATTTGATGAAAATGAACAACAATACACACCTTGGATACATTTTTGTTTGATTTGTGTCGAGTGAGATTTTCACCTAGAACCCAAAGGGGGGAAATTGGCACTTTTCATGGAAAAATGTGAAAAATTAAATTTTCTAAAAATGAAATAAATGCCTTCTCAACACCTCAAACATTCACTCTAAAACAGAAGATTGTTGTTTTTTCGCAATATTTTTAGAAATTTGGGCTCTTTTAGTAACATTAACACCTGGGCTGAAGCATCTTTTATGATCATTTATTGTCTTTCAGGATACATTCTGGGTTTTATTTTGTGTATTTGATGAAAATGAACAACAATACACACCTTGGATACATTTTTGTTTGATTTGTGTCGAGTGAGATTTTCACCTAGAACCCACAGGGGGGAGTATTGGCACTTTTCATGGAAAAATGTGAAAAATTAAATTTTCTAAATATGAAATAAATGCCTTCTAAACACCTCAAACATTCACTCTAAAACAGAAGATTGTTGTTTTTCGCTATATTTTTAGAAATTTGGGCTCTTTTAGTAACATTAACACCTGTGCTGAAGCATCTTTTATGATCATTTATTGTCTTTCAGGATACATTATGGGTTTTATTTTGTTTATTTGATGAAAATGAACAACAATACACACCTTGGATACATTTTTGTTTGATTTGTGTCGGGTGAGATTTTCACCTAGAACCCAAAGGGGGAGGTATTGGCACTTTTCATGGAAAAATGTGAAAAATTAAATTTTCTAAAAATGAAATAAATGCCTTCTAAACACCTCAAACATTCACTCTAAAACAGAAGATTGTTGTTTTTCGCAATATTTTTAGAAATTTGGGCTCTTTTAGTAACATAAACACTTTCTCTGAAGCAACTTTTATGCTCATTTCTTGTCCTTCAAGATTAATTCTGGGTTTTATTTTGTTTATTTGATGAAAATGAACAACAATACACACCATGGAAACATTTTTGTTTGATTTGTGTCGAGTTAGATTTTCACCTAGAACCCAAAGGGGGGGGTATTGGCACTTTTCATGCAAAAATGTGAAAAATTAAATTTTCTAAAAATGAAATAAATGCCTTCTAAACACCTCAAACATTCACTCTAAAACAGAAGATTGTTGTTTTTCGCAATATTTTTAGAAATTTGGGCTCTTTTAGTAACATTAACACTTTCTTTGAAGCAATTTTTATGCTCATTTCTTGATTTTCAAGATTAATTCTGGGTTTTATTTTGTTTATTTGATGAAAATGAACAACAATACACACCTTGGATACATTTTTGTTTGATTTTTGTCGAATGAGATTTTCACCTAGAACCCAAAGGGGGGGGAAAAATGTGAAAAATTAAATTTTCTAAAAATGAAATAAATGCCTTCTAAACACCTCAAACATTCACTCTAAAACAGAAGATTGTTGTTTTTCGCAATATTTTTATAAATTTGGGCTCTTTTAGTAACATTAACACCTGGGCTGAAGCATCTTTTATGATCATTTATTGTCTTTCAGGATACATTCTGGGTTTTATTTTGTTTATTTGAAGAAAATGAACAACAATACACACCTTGGATACATTTTTGTTTGATTTTTGTCGAGTGAGATTTTCACCTAGAAACCAAGGGGGGGGGGGTATTGGCACTTTTCATGAAAAAATGTGAAAAATATAATTTTCTAAAAATGAAATAAATGCCTTCTAAACACCTCAAACATTCACTCTTAAACAGAAGATTGTTGTTTTTCGCAATATTTTTAGAAATTTGGGCTCTTTTAGTAACACTAACACTTTCTTTGAAGCAATTTTTATGCTCATTTCTTGATTTTCAAGATTAATTCTGGGTTTTATTTTGTTTATTTGATGAAAATGAACAACAATACACACCTTGGATACATTTTTGTTTGATTTGTGTCGAGTGAGATTTTCACCTAGAACCCAAAGGGGGGGGTTTTCGCACTTTTCATGGAAAAATGTGAAAAATTAAATTTTCAAAAAATGAAATTAATGCCTTATAAACACCTCAAACATTCACTCTAAAACAGAAGATTGTTGTTTTTCGCAATAATTTTAGAAATTTGGGCTCTTTTAGTACAATTAACACTTGCGCTGAAGCATCTTTTATGCTCATTTCTTGTCTTTCAGGATACATTCTGGGTTTTATTTTGGTTATTTGATGAAAATGAACAACAATACACACCTTGGATACATTTTTGTTTGATATGCGTCGAGTGAGATTTTCACCTAGAACCCAAAGGGGGGGGTATTGGCACTTTTCATGGAAAAATGTGAAAAATTTAATTTTCTAAAAATGAAATAAATGCCTTCTAAACACCTCAAACATTCACTCTAAAACAGAAGATTGTTGTTTTTCGCAATATTTTTAGAAATTTGGGCTCTTTTAGTAACATTAACACCTGGGCTGAAGAATCTTTTATGATCATTTATTGTCTTTCAGGATACATTCTGGGTTTTATTTTGTTTATTTGATGAAAATAAACAACAATACACACCATGGAAACGTTTTTGTTTGATTTGTGTCGAGTGAGATTTTCACCTAGAACCCAAAGGGGGGGGTATTGGCACTCTTCATGGAAAAATGTGAAAAATTAAATTTTTAAAAAATGAAATTAATGCCTTATAAACACCTCAAACATTCACTCTAAAACAGAAGATTGTTGTTTTTCGCAATAATTTTAGAAATTTGGGCTCTTTTAGTAACATTAACACCTGGGCTAAAGCATCTTTTATGATCATTTATTGTCTTTCAGGATACATTCTGGGTTTTATTTTGTTTATTTGATGAAAATGAACAACAATACACACCTTGGATACATTTTTGATTGATTTGTGTCGAGTGAGATTTTCACCTAGAACCCAAAGGGGGGATATTGGCACTTTTCATGGAAAAATGTGAAAAATTAAATTTTCTAAAAATGAAATAAATGCCTTCTCAACACCTCAAACATTCACTCTAAAACAGAAGATTGTTGTTTTTCGCAATATTTTTAGAAATTTGGGCTCTTTTAGTAACATTAACACCTGGGCTGAAGCATCTTTTATGATCATTTATTGTCTTTCAGGATACATTCTGGGTTTTATTTTGTGTATTTGATGAAAATGAACAACAATACACACCTTGGATACATTTTTGTTTGATTTGTGTCGAGTGAGATTTTCACCTAGAACCCACAGGGGGGAGTATTGGCACTTTTCATGGAAAAATGTGAAAAATTAAATTTTCTAAATATGAAATAAAAGCCTTCTAAACACCTCAAACATTCACTCTAAAACAGAAGATTGTTGTTTTTCGCTATATTTTTAGAAATTTGGGCTCTTTTAGTAACATTAACACTTTCGCTGAAGCAACTTTTATGATCTTTTATTGTCTTTCAGGATTCATTCTGGGTTTTATTTTGTTTATTTGATGAAAATGAACAACAATACACACCTTGGATACATTTTTGTTTGATTTTTAACGAGTGAGATTTTCACCTAGAACCCAAAGGGGGGGGTATTGGCACTTTTCATGGAAAAATGTGAAAAATTAAATTTTCTAAAAATGAAATAAATACCTTCTAAACACCTCAAATATTCACTCTAAAACAGAAGATTGTTGTTTTTCGCAATATTTTTAGAAATTTGGGCTCTTTTAGTAACATTACCACTTGCGCTGAAGCATCTTTTATGCTCATTTCTTGTCTTTCAGGATTAATTCTGGGTTTTATTTGTTTATTTGATGAAAATAAACAACAATACACACCATGGAAACATTTTTGATTGATTTGTGTCGAGTGAGATTTCCACCTAGAACCCAAAGGGGGGGGCATTGGCTCCTTTCATGGAAAAATGTGAAAAATTACATTTTCTAAAAATGAAATAAATGCCTTATAAACACCTCAAACATTCACTCTAAAACAGAAGATTGTTGTTTTTCGCAATATTTTTTGAAATTTGGGCTCTTTTAGTAACATTAACACTTTCTCTGAAGCAACTTTTATGCTCATTTCTTGTCCTTCAAGATTAATTCTGGGTTTTATTTTGTTTATTTGATGAAAATGAACAACAATACACACCATGGAAACGTTTTTGTTTGATTTGTGTCGAGTGAGATTTTCACCTAGAACCCAAAGGGGGGGGTATTGGCACTTTTCATGGAAAAATGTGAAAAATTAAATTTTCAAAAAATGAAATTAATGCCTTATAAACACCTCAAACATTCACTCTAAAACAGAAGATTGTTGTTTTTCGCAATAATTTTAGAAATTTGGGCTCTTTTAGTAACATTAACACTTGCGCTGAAGCATCTTTTATGCTCATTTCTTGTCTTTCAGGATACATTCTGGGTTTTATTTTGTTTATTTGATGAAAATGAACAACAATACACAGCTTGGATACATTTTTGTTTGATTTGCGTCGAGTGAGATTTTCACCTAGAACCCAAAGGGGGGGGTATTGGCACTTTTCATGCAAAAATGTGAAAAATTTAATTTTCTAAAAATGAAATAAATGCCTTCTAAACACCTCAAACATTCACTCTAAAACAGAAGATTGTTGTTTTTCGCAATATTTTTAGAAATTTGGGCTCTTTTAGTAGCATAAACACTTGCGCTGAAGCATCATTTATGCTAATTTCTTGTCTTTTAGGATTAATTCTGGGTTTTATTTTGTTTATTTGATGAAAATGAACATAAATACACACCATGGAAACATTTTTGTTTGATTTGCGTCAAGTGAGATTTTCACCTAGAACCCAAAGGGGGGGGGGGTATTGGAACTTTTCATGGAAAAATTCGAAAAATTAAATTTTCTAAAAATGAAATAAATGCCTTCTAAACACCTCAAACATTCACTCTAAAACAGAAGATTGTTGTTTTTCGCAATATTTTTAGAAATTTGGGTTCTTATAGTAACATTACCACTTGCGCTGAACCAGCTTTTATGCTCATTTCTTGTCTTTCAGGATTAATTCTGGGTTTTATTTGTTTATTTGATGAAAATAAACAACAATACACACCATGGAAACATTTTTGATTGATTTGTGTCGAGTGAGATTTTCACCTAGAACCCAAAGGGGGGGGCATTGGCACTTTTCATGGAAAAATGTGAAAAATTAAATTTTCTAAAAATGAAATAAATGCCTTCTAAACACCTCAAACATTCACTCTAAAACAGAAGATTGTTGTTTTTCGCAATATTTTTAGAAATTTGGGCTCTTTTAGTAACAATAACACCTGGGCTGGAGCATCTTTTATGATCATTTATTGTCTTTCAGGATACATTCTGGGTTTTATTTTGTTTATTTGATGAAAATGAACAACAATACACACCTTGGATACATTTTTGTTTGATTTGTGTCGAGTGAGATTTTCACCTAGAACCCAAAGGGGGGGGTATTGGCACTTTTCATGGAAAAATGTGAAAAATTAAATTTTCTAAAAATGAAATAAATGCCTTCTAAACACCTCAAACATTCACTCTAAAACAGAAGATTGTTGTTTTTTCGCAATATTTTTAGAAATTTGGGCTCTTTTAGTAAAATTAACACTTGCGCTGAAGCATCTTTTATGCTCATTTCATGTCTTTCAGGATTAATTCTGGGTTTTATTTTGTTTATTTGATGAAAATGAACAACAATACACACCTTGGATACATTTTTGTTTGATTTGTGTCGAGTGAGATTTTCACCTAGAACCCACAGGGGGGAGTATTGGCACTTTTCATGGAAAAATGTGAAAAATTAAATTTTCTAAATATGAAATAAATGCCTTCTAAACACCTCAAACATTCACTCTAAAACAGAAGATTGTTGTTTTTCGCTATATTTTTAGAAATTTGGGCTCTTTTAGTAACATTAACACTTTCGCTGGAGCAACTTTTATGATCTTTTATTGTCTTTCAGGATTCATTCTGGGTTTTATTTTGTTTATTTGATGAAAATGAACAACAATACACACCTTGGATACATTTTTGTTTGATTTTTAACGAGTGAGATTTTCACCTAGAACCCAAAGGGGGGGGGGTATTGGCACTTTTCATGGAAAAATGTGAAAAATTAAATTTTCTAAAAATGAAATAAATACCTTCTAATCACCTCAAATATTCACTCTAAAACAGAAGATTGTTGTTTTTCGCAATATTTTTAGAAATTTGGGCTCTTTTAGTAACATTAACACCTGGGCTGAAGCATCTTTTATGATTTTTATTGTCTTTCAGGATTCATTCTGGGTTTTATTTTGTTTATTTGATGAAAATGAACAACAATACACACCTTGGATACATTTTTGTTTGATTTGTAACGAGTGAGATTTTCACCTAGAACCCAAAGGGGGGGGTATTGGCACTTTTCATGGAAAAATGTGAAAAATTAAATTTTCTAAAAATGAAATAAATGCCTTATTAACACCTCAAACATTCACTCTAAAACAGAAGATTGTTGGTTTCGCAATTTTTTTTGGAAATTTGGGCTCTTTTAGTAACATTAAAACTTGCGCTGAAGCATCTTTTATGCTCATTTCTTGTCTTTCAGGATTTATTCTGGGTTCTATTTTGTTTATTTGATAAAAATGAACAACAATACACACCAGAGAAACATTTTTGTTTGATTTTTGTCGAGTGAGATTTTCACCTAGAACCCAAAGGGGGGGTATTGTCACTTTTCATGGAAAAATGTGAAAAATTAAATTTTCTAAAAATGAAATAAATGCCTTCTAAACACCTCAAACATTCACTCTAAAACAGAAGATTGTTGTTTTTTCGCAATATTTTTAGAAATTTGGGCTCTTTTAGTAACATAAACACTTTCTCTGAAGCAACTTTTATGCTCATTTCTTGTCCTTCAAGATTAATTCTGGGTTTTATTTTGTTTATTTGATGAAAATGAACAACAATACACACCATGGAAACATTTTTGTTTGATTTGTGTCGAGTGAGATTTTCACCTAGAACCCAAAGGGGGGGGTATTGGCACTTTTCATGCAAAAATGTGAAAAATTAAATTTTCTAAAAATGTAATAAATGCCTTCTAAACACCTCAAACATTCACTCTAAAACAGAAGATTGTTGTTTTTCGCAATATTTTTAGAAATTTGGGCTCTTTTAGTAAAATAAACACCTGGGCTGAAGCATCTTCTATGATCATTTATTGTCTTTCAGGATTCATTCTGGGTTTTATTTTGTTTATTTGATGAAAATGAACAACAATACACACCTTGGATACATTTTTGTTTGATTTGTGTCGAGTGAGATTTTCACCTAGAACCCAAAGGGGGGGGAAAAATGTGAAAAATTAAATTTTCTAAAAATGAAATAAATGCCTTCTAAACACCTCAAACATTCACTCTAAAACAGAAGATTGTTGTTTTTCGCAATATTTTTATAAATTTGGGCTCTTTTAGTAACATTACCACCTGGGCTGAAGCATCTTTTATGATCATTTATTGTCTTTCAGGATACATTCTGGGTTTTATTTTGTTTATTTGAAGAAAATGAACAACAATACACACCTTGGATACATTTTTGTTTGATTTGTGTCGAGTGAGATTTTCACCTAGAACCCACAGGGGGGAGTATTGGGACTTTTCATGGAAAAATGTGAAAAGTTAAATTTTCTAAATATGAAATAAATGCCTTCTAAACACCTCAAACATTCACTCTAAAACAGAAGATTGTTGTTTTTCGCAATATTTTTAGAAATTTGGGCTCTTTTAGTAACATTAACACCTGTGCTGAAGCATCTTTTATGATCATTTATTGTCTTTCAGGATACATTATGGGTTTTATTTTGTTTATTTGATGAAAATGAACAACAATACACACCTTGGATACATTTTTGTTTGATTTGTGTCGGGTGAGATTTTCACCTAGAACCCAAAGGGGGAGGTATTGGCACTTTTCATGGAAAAATGTGAAAAATTAAATTTTCTAAAAATGAAATAAATGCCTTCTAAACACCTCAAACATTCACTCTAAAACAGAAGATTGTTGTTTTTCGCAATATTTTTAGAAATTTGGGCTCTTTTAGTAACATAAACACTTTCTCTGAAGCAACTTTTATGCTCATTTCTTGTCCTTCAAGATTAATTCTGGGTTTTATTTTGTTTATTTGATGAAAATGAACAACAATACACACCATGGAAACATTTTTGTTTGATTTGCGTCGAGTGAGATTTTCACCTAGAACCCAAAGGGGGGGGGTATTGGCAGTTTTCATGCAAAAATGTGAAAAATTAAATTTTCTAAAAATGAAATAAATGCCTTCTAAACACCTCAAACATTCACTCTAAAACAGAAGATTGTTGTTTTCGCAATATTTTTAGAAATTTGGGCTCTTTAGTAAAATTAACACCTGGGCTGAAGCATCTTCTATGATCATTTATTGTCTTTCAGGATTCATTCTGGGTTTTATTTTGTTTATTTGATTAAAATGAACAACAATACACACCTTGGATACATTTTTGTTTGATTTGTGTCGAGTGAGATTTTCACCTAGAACCCAAAGGGGGGGAAAATGTGAAAAATTAAATTTTCTAAAAATGAAATAAATGCCTTCTAAACACCTCAAACATTCACTCTAAAACAGAAGATTGTTGTTTTTCGCAATATTTTTATAAATTTGGGCTCTTTTAGTAACATTAACACCTGGGCTGAAGCATCTTTTATGATCATTTATTGTCTTTCAGGATACATTCTGGGTTTTATTTTATTTATTTGAAGAAAATGAACAACAATACACACCTTGGATACATTTTTGTTTGATTTGTGTCGAGTGAGATTTTCACCTAGAAACCAAAGGGGGGGAAAAATGTGAAAAATTAAATTTTCTAAAAATGAAATAAATGCCTTCTAAACACCTCAAACATTCACTCTAAAACAGAAGATTGTTGTTTTTCGCAATATTTTTATAAATTTGGGCTCTTTTAGTAACATTACCACCTGGGCTGAAGCATCTTTTATGATCATTTATTGTCTTTCAGGATACATTCTGGGTTTTATTTTGTTTATTTGAAGAAAATGAACAACAATACACACCTTGGATACATTTTTGTTTGATTTGTGTCGAGTTAGATTTTCACCTAGAACCCACAGGGGGGAGTATTGGGACTTTTCATGGAAAAATGTGAAAAATTAAATTTTCTAAATATGAAATAAATGCCTTCTAAACACCTCAAACATTCACTCTAAAACAGAAGATTGTTGTTTTTCGCAATATTTTTAGAAATTTGGGCTCTTTTAGTAACATTAACACCTGTGCTGAAGCATCTTTTATGATCATTTATTGTCTTTCAGGATACATTATGGGTTTTATTTTGTTTATTTGATGAAAATGAACAACAATACACACCTTGGATACATTTTTGTTTGATTTGTGTCGGGTGAGATTTTCACCTAGAACCCAAAGGGGGAGGTATTGGCACTTTTCATGGAAAAATGTGAAAAATTAAATTTTCTAAAAATGAAATAAATGCCTTCTAAACACCTCAAACATTCACTCTAAAACAGAAGATTGTTGTTTTTCGCAATATTTTTAGAAATTTGGGCTCTTTTAGTAACATAAACACTTTCTCTGAAGCAACTTTTATGCTCATTTCTTGTCCTTCAAGATTAATTCTGGGTTTTATTTTGTTTATTTGATGAAAATGAACAACAATACACACCATGGAAACATTTTTGTTTGATTTGCGTCGAGTGAGATTTTCACCTAGAACCCAAAGGGGGGGGGGTATTGGCAGTTTTCATGCAAAAATGTGAAAAATTAAATTTTCTAAAAATGAAATAAATGCCTTCTAAACACCTCAAACATTCACTCTAAAACAGAAGATTGTTGTTTTTCGCAATATTTTTAGAAATTTGGGCTCTTTTAGTAAAATTAACACCTGGCCTGAAGCATCTTCTATGATCATTTATTGTCTTTCAGGATTCATTCTGGGTTTTATTTTGTTTATTTGATGAAAATGAACAACAATACACACCTTGGATACCATTTTTGTTTGATTTGTGGCGAGTGAGATTTTCACCTAGAACCCAAAGGGGGGGAAAATGTGAAAAATTAAATTTTCTAAAAATGAAATAAATGCCTTCTAAACACCTCAAACATTCACTCTAAAACAGAAGATTGTTGTTTTTCGCAATATTTTTATAAATTTGGGCTCTTTTAGTAACATTAACACCTGGGCTGAAGCATCTTTTATGATCATTTATTGTCTTTCAGGATACATTCTGGGTTTTATTTTATTTATTTGAAGAAAATGAAACAACAATACACACCTTGGATACATTTTTGTTTGATTTGTGTCGAGTGAGATTTTCACCTAGAACCAAAGGGGGGGGGTATTGGCACTTTTCATGGAAAAATGTGAAAAATTTAATTTTCTAAAAATGAAATAAATGCCTTCTAAACACCTCAAACATTCACTCTAAAACAGAAGATTGTTGTTTTTCGCAATATTTTTAGAAATTTGGGCTCTTTTAGTAACATTAACACTTTCTTTGAAGCAATTGTTATGCTCATTTCTTGATTTTCAAGATTAATTCTGGGTTTTATTTTGTTTATTTGATGAAAATGAACAACAATACACACCTTGGATACATTTTTGTTTGATTTGTGTCGAGTGAGATTTTCACCTAGAACCCAAAGGGGGGGGGTTTTTGGCACTTTTCATGGAAAAATGTGAAAAATTAAATTTTCAAAAAATGAAATTAATGCCTTATAAACACCTCAATCATTCACTCTAAAACAGAAGATTGTTGTTTTTCGCAATAATTTTAGAAATTTGGCTCTTTTAGTACAATTAACACTTGCGCTGAAGCATCTTTTATGCTCATTTCTTGTCTTTCAGGATACATTCTGGGTTTTATTTGTTTATTTGATGAAAATGAACAACAATACACACCATGGAAACGTTTTGTTTGATTTGTGTCGAGTGAGATTTTCACCTAGAACCCAAAGGGGGGGTATTGGCACTCTTCATGGAAAAATGTGAAAATTAATTTTAAAAAATGAAATTAATGCCTTATAAACACCTCAAACATTCACTCTAAAACAGAAGATTGTTGTTTTTTCGCAATAATTTTAGAAATTTGGGTTCTTTTAGTAACATTAACACTTGCGCTGAAGCATCTTTTATGCTCATTTCTTGTCTTTCAGGATTAATTCTGGGTTTTATTTGTTTATTTGATGAAAATAAACAACAATACACACCATGGAAACATTTTTGATTGATTTGTGTCGAGTGAGATTTCCACCTAGAACCCAAAGGGGGGGGCATTGGCTCCTTTCATGGAAAAATGTGAAAATTACATTTTCTAAAATGAAATAAATGCCTTATAAACACCTCAAACATTCACTCTAAAACAGAAGATTGTTGTTTTTCGCAATATTTTTTGAAATTTGAGCTCTTTTAGTACATTAACACTTTCTCTGAAACAACTTTTATGCTCATTTCTTGTCCTTCAAGATTAATTCTGGGTTTTATTTTGTTTATTTGATGAAAATGAACAACAATACACACCATGGAAACGTTTTTGTTTGATTTGTGGCGAGTGAGATTTTCACCTAGAACCCAAAGGGGGGGGTATTGGCACTTTTCATGGAAAAATGTGAAAAATTAAATTTTCAAAAAATGAAATTAATGCCTTATAAACACCTCAAACATTCACTCTAAAACAGAAGATTGTTGTTTTTCGCAATAATTTTAGAAATTTGGGCTCTTTTAGTAACATTAACACTTGCGCTGAAGCATCTTTTATGCTCATTTCTTGTCTTTCAGGATACATTCTGGGTTTTATTTTGTTTATTTGATGAAAATGAACAACAATACACAGCTTGGATACATTTTTGTTTGATTTGCGTCGAGTGAGATTTTCACCTAGAACCCAAAGGGGGGGGTATTGGCACTTTTCATGCAAAAATGTGAAAAATTTAATTTTCTAAAAATGAAATAAATGCCTTCTAAACACCTCAAACATTCACTCTAAAACAGAAGATTGTTGTTTTTCGCAATATTTTTAGAAATTTGGGCTCTTTTATTAACATTAACACTTTCTCTGAAGCAACTTTTATGCTCATTTCTTGTCCTTCAAGATTAATTCTGGGTTTTATTTTGTTTATTTGATGAAAATGAACATCAATACACACCATGGAAACATTTTTGATTGATTTGTGTCGAGTGAGATTTTCACCTAGAACCCAAAGGGGGGGGTATTGGCACTTTTCATGGAAAAATGTGAAAAATTAAATTTTCTAAAAATGAAATAAATGCCTTCTAAACACCACAAACATTAACTCTAAAACAGAAGATTGTTGTTTTTCGCAATATTTTTAGAAATTTGGGCTCTTTTAGTAGCATAATTACTTGCGCTGAAGCATCATTTATGCTAATTTCTTGTCTTTCAGGATTAATTCTCGGTTTTATTTGTTTATTTGATGAAAATAAACAACAATACACACCATGGAAACATTTTTGATTGATTTGTGTCGAGTGAGATTTTCACCTAGAAACCAAAGGGGGGGGCATTGGCACTTTTCATGGAAAAATGTGAAAAATTAAATTTTTTAAAAATGAAATAAATGCCTTCTAAACACCTCAAACATTCACTCTAAAACAGAAGATTGTTGTTTTTCGCAATATTTTTAGAAATTTGGGCTCTTTTAGTAACAATAACACCTGGGCTGAAGCATCTTTTATGATCATTTATTGTCTTTCAGGATACATTCTGGGTTTTATTTTGTTTATTTGATGAAAATGAACAACAATACACACCTTGGATACATTTTTGTTTGATTTGTGTCGAGTGAGATTTTCACCTAGAACCCAAAGGGGGGGTATTGGCACTTTTCATGGAAAAATGTGAAAAATTAAATTTTCTAAAAATGAAATAAATGCCTTCTAAACACCTCAAACATTCACTCTAAAACAGAAGATTGTTGTTTTTCGCAATATTTTTAGAAATTTGGGCTCTTTTAGTAAAATTAACACTTGCGCTGAAGCATCTTTTATGCTCATTTCATGTCTTTCAGGATTAATTCTGGGTTTTATTTTGTTTATTTGATGAAAATGAACAACAATACACACCTTGGATACATTTTTGTTTGATTTGTGTCGAGTGAGATTTTCACCTAGAACCCACAGGGGGGAGTATTGGCACTTTTCATGGAAAAATGTGAAAAATTAAATTTTCTAAATATGAAATAAATGCCTTCTAAACACCTCAAACATTCACTCTAAAACAGAAGATTGTTGTTTTTCGCTATATTTTTAGAAATTTGGGCTCTTTTAGTAACATTAACACTTTCGCTGGAGCAACTTTTATGATCTTTTATTGTCTTTCAGGATTCATTCTGGGTTTTATTTTGTTTATTTGATGAAAATGAACAACAATACACACCTTGGATACATTTTTGTTTGATTTTTAACGAGTGAGATTTTCACCTAGAACCCAAAGGGGGGGGTATTGGCACTTTTCATGGAAAAATGTGAAAAATTAAATTTTCTAAAAATGAAATAAATACCTTCTAAACACCTCAAATATTCACTCTAAAACAGAAGATTGTTGTTTTTCGCAATATTTTTAGAAATTTGGGCTCTTTTAGTAACATTACCACTTGCGCTGAAGCATCTTTTATGCTCATTTCTTGTCTTTCAGGATTAATTCTGGGTTTTATTTGTTTATTTGATGAAAATAAACAACAATACACACCATGGAAACATTTTTGATTGATTTGTGTCGAGTGAGATTTCCACCTAGAACCCAAAGGGGGGGGCATTGGCTCCTTTCATGGAAAAATGTGAAAAATTACATTTTCTAAAAATGAAATAAATGCCTTATAAACACCTCAAACATTCACTCTAAAACAGAAGATTGTTGTTTTTCGCAATATTTTTTGAAATTTGAGCTCTTTTAGTAACATTAACACTTTCTCTGAAACAACTTTTATGCTCATTTCTTGTCCTTCAAGATTAATTCTGGGTTTTATTTTGTTTATTTGATGAAAATGAACAACAATACACACCATGGAAACGTTTTTGTTTGATTTGTGGCGAGTGAGATTTTCACCTAGAACCCAAAGGGGGGGGTATTGGCACTTTT
Source organism: Hetaerina americana (assembly GCF_022747635.1). Lineage (NCBI taxonomy): Eukaryota > Metazoa > Arthropoda > Insecta > Odonata > Calopterygidae > Hetaerina > Hetaerina americana. The sequence goes on along the minus strand of NW_027287101.1, from coordinate 32,661 downwards.
CATGGAAAAATGTGAAAAATTAAATTTTCAAAAAATGAAATTAATGCCTTATAAACACCTCAAACATTCACTCTAAAACAGAAGATTGTTGTTTTTCGCAATAATTTTAGAAATTTGGGCTCTTTTAGTAACATTAACACTTGCGCTGAAGCATCTTTTATGCTCATTTCTTGTCTTTCAGGATACATTCTGGGTTTTATTTTGTTTATTTGATGAAAATGAACAACAATACACAGCTTGGATACATTTTTGTTTGATTTGCGTCGAGTGAGATTTTCACCTAGAACCCAAAGGGGGGGGTATTGGCACTTTTCATGCAAAAATGTGAAAAATTTAATTTTCTAAAAATGAAATAAATGCCTTCTAAACACCTCAAACATTCACTCTAAAACAGAAGATTGTTGTTTTCCGCAATATTTTTAGAAATTTGGGCTCTTTTATTAACATTAACACTTTCTCTGAAGCAACTTTTATGCTCATTTCTTGTCCTTCAAGATTAATTCTGGGTTTTATTTTGTTTATTTGATGAAAATGAACATCAATACACACCATGGAAACATTTTTGATTGATTTGTGTCGAGTGAGATTTTCACCTAGAACCCAAAGGGGGGGGTATTGGCACTTTTCATGGAAAAATGTGAAAAATTAAATTTTCTAAAAATGAAATAAATGCCTTCTAAACACCACAAACATTAACTCTAAAACAGAAGATTGTTGTTTTTCGCAATATTTTTAGAAATTTGGGCTCTTTTAGTAGCATAATTACTTGCGCTGAAGCATCATTTATGCTAATTTCTTGTCTTTCAGGATTAATTCTCGGTTTTATTTGTTTATTTGATGAAAATAAACAACAATACACACCATGGAAACATTTTTGATTGATTTGTGTCGAGTGAGATTTTCACCTAGAACCCAAAGGGGGGGGCATTGGCACTTTTCATGGAAAAATGTGAAAAATTAAATTTTTTAAAAATGAAATAAATGCCTTCTAAACACCTCAAACATTCACTCTAAAACAGAAGATTGTTGTTTTTCGCAATATTTTTAGAAATTTGGGCTCTTTTAGTAACAATAACACCTGGGCTGAAGCATCTTTTATGATCATTTATTGTCTTTCAGGATACATTCTGGGTTTTATTTTGTTTATTTGATGAAAATGAACAACAATACACACCTTGGATACATTTTTGTTTGATTTGTGTCGAGTGAGATTTTCACCTAGAACCCAAAGGGGGGGTATTGGCACTTTTCATGGAAAAATGTGAAAAATTAAATTTTCTAAAAATGAAATAAATGCCTTCTAAACACCTCAAACATTCACTCTAAAACAGAAGATTGTTGTTTTTCGCAATATTTTTAGAAATTTGGGCTCTTTTAGTAAAATTAACACTTGCGCTGAAGCATCTTTTATGCTCATTTCATGTCTTTCAGGATTAATTCTGGGTTTTATTTTGTTTATTTGATGAAAATGAACAACAATACACACCTTGGATACATTTTTGTTTGATTTGTGTCGAGTGAGATTTTCACCTAGAACCCACAGGGGGGAGTATTGGCACTTTTCATGGAAAAATGTGAAAAATTAAATTTTCTAAATATGAAATAAATGCCTTCTAAACACCTCAAACATTCACTCTAAAACAGAAGATTGTTGTTTTTCGCTATATTTTTAGAAATTTGGGCTCTTTTAGTAACATTAACACTTTCGCTGGAGCAACTTTTATGATCTTTTATTGTCTTTCAGGATTCATTCTGGGTTTTATTTTGTTTATTTGATGAAAATGAACAACAATACACACCTTGGATACATTTTTGTTTGATTTTTAACGAGTGAGATTTTCACCTAGAACCCAAAGGGGGGGGTATTGGCACTTTTCATGGAAAAATGTGAAAAATTAAATTTTCTAAAAATGAAATAAATACCTTCTAAACACCTCAAATATTCACTCTAAAACAGAAGATTGTTGTTTTTCGCAATATTTTTAGAAATTTGGGCTCTTTTAGTAACATTAACACTTGCGCCGAAGCAACTTTTATGCTCATTTCTTGTCTTTCAGGATTAATTCTGGGTTTTATTTTGTTTATTAGATGAAAATGAACAACAATACACACCATGGAAACATTTTTGTTTGATTTGCGTCAAGTGAGATTTTCACCTAGAACCCAAAGGGGGGTGTATTGGCACTTTTCATGGAAAAATGTGAAAAATTAAATTTTCTAAAAATGAAATAAAAGCCTTCTAAACACCTCAAACATTCACTCTAAAACAGAAGATTGTTGTTTTTCGCAATATTTTTAGAAATTTGGGCTCTTTTAGTAACATTAACACCTGTGCTGAAGCATCTTTTATGATCATTTATTGTCTTTCAGGATACATTATGGGTTTTATTTTGTTTATTTGATGAAAATGAACAACAATACACACCTTGGATACATTTTTGTTTGATTTGTGTCGGGTGAGATTTTCACCTAGAACCCAAAGGGGGAGGTATTGGCACTTTTCATGGAAAAATGTGAAAAATTAAATTTTCTAAAAATGAAATAAATGCCTTCTAAACACCTCAAACATTCACTCTAAAACAGAAGATTGTTGTTTTTCGCAATATTTTTAGAAATTTGGGCTCTTTTAGTAACATAAACACTTTCTCTGAAGCAACTTTTATGCTCATTTCTTGTCCTTCAAGATTAATTCTGGGTTTTATTTTGTTTATTTGATGAAAATGAACAACAATACACACCATGGAAACATTTTTGTTTGATTTGTGTCGAGTGAGATTTTCACCTAGAACCCAAAGGGGGGGGTATTGACACTTTTCATGCAAAAATGTGAAAAATTAAATTTTCTAAAAATGAAATAAATGCCTTCTAAACACCTCAAACATTCACTCTAAAACAGAAGATTGTTGTTTTTCGCAATATTTTTAGAAATTTGGGCTCTTTTAGTAAAATTAACACCTGGGCTGAAGCATCTTCTATGATCATTTATTGTCTTTCAGGATTCATTCTGGGTTTTATTTTGTTTATTTGATGAAAATGAACAACAATACACACCTTGGATACATTTTTGTTTGATTTGTGTCGAGTGAGATTTTCACCTAGAAACCAAAGGGGGGGGGGTATTGGCACTTTTCATTGAAAAATGTGAAAAATTTAATTTTTTAAAAATGAAATAAATGCCTTCTAAACACCTCAAACATTCACTCTAAAACAGAAGATTGTTGTTTTTCGCAATATTTTTAGAAATTTGGGCTCTTTTAGTAACATTAACACTTTCTTTGAAGCAATTTTTATGCTCATTTCTTGATTTTCAAGATTAATTCTGGGTTTTATTTTGTTTATTTGATGAAAATGAACAACAATACACACCTTGGATACATTTTTGTTTGATTTGTGTCGAGTGAGATTTTCACCTAGAACCCAAAGGGGGGGGGTTTTTGGCACTTTTCATGGAAAAATGTGAAAAATTAAATTTTCAAAAAATGAAATTAATGCCTTATAAACACCTCAAACATTCACTCTAAAACAGAAGATTGTTGTTTTTCGCAATAATTTTAGAAATTTGGGCTCTTTTAGTACAATTAACACTTGCGCTGAAGCATCTTTTATGCTCATTTCTTGTCTTTCAGGATACATTCTGGGTTTTATTTTGGTTATTTGATGAAAATGAACAACAATACACACCTTGGATACATTTTTGTTTGATTTGCGTCGAGTGAGATTTTCACCTAGAACCCAAAGGGGGGGGTATTGGCACTTTTCATGGAAAAATGTGAAAAATTAAATTTTCTAAAAATGAAATAAATGCCTTCTAAACACCTCAAACATTCACTCTAAAACAGAAGATTGTTGTTTTTCGCAATATTTTTAGAAATTTGGGCTCTTTTAGTAACATTAACACCTGGGCTGAAGCATCTTTTATGATCATTTATTGTCTTTCAGGATACATTCTGGGTTTTATTTTGTTTATTTGATGAAAATGAACAACAATACACACCATGGAAACGTTTTTGTTTGATTTGTGTCGAGTGAGATTTTCACCTAGAACCCGAAAGGGGGGGGTATTGGCACTCTTCATGGAAAAATGTGAAAAATTAAATTTTTAAAAAATGAAATTAATGCCTTATAAACACCTCAAACATTCACTCTAAAACAGAAGATTGTTGTTTTTCGCAATAATTTTAGAAATTTGGGTTCTTTTAGTAACATTAACACTTGCGCTGAAGCATCTTTTATGCTCATTTCTTGTCTTTCAGGATACATTCTGGGTTTTATTTTGTTTATTTGATGAAAATGAACAACAATACACAGCTTGGATACATTTTTGTTTGATTTGCGTCGAGTGAGATTTTCACCTAGAACCCAAAGGGGGGGGTATTGGCACTTTTCATGGAAAAATGTGAAAAATTTAATTTTCTAAAAATGAAATAAATGCTTTCTAAACACCTCAAACATTCATTCTAAAACAGAAGATTGTTGTTTTTCGCAATATTTTTAGAAATTTGGGCTCTTTTAGTAACATTAACACTTGCGCTGAAGCATCTTTTATGCTCAATTCTTGTCTTTCAGGATTAATTCTGTGTTTTATTTTGTTTATTTGATGAAAATGAACAACAATACACACCATGGAAACATTTTTGATTGATTTGTGTCGAGTGAGATTTTCACCTAGAACCCAAAGGGGGGGGTATTGGCACTTTTCATGGAAAAATGTGAAAATTACATTTTCTAAAAATGAAATAAATGCCTTCTAAACACCACAAACATTAACTCTAAAACAGAAGATTGTTGTTTTTCGCAATATTTTTAGAAATTTGGGCTCTTTTAGTAACATTTACACCCGGGCTGAAGCATCTTTTATGATCATTTATTGTCTTTCAGGATACATTCTGGGTTTTATTTTGTTTATTTGATGAAAATGAACAACAATACACACCTTGGATACATTTTTGTTTGATTTGTGTCGAGTGAGATTTTCACCTAGAACCCACAGGGGGGAGTATTGGGACTTTTCATGGAAAAATGTGAAAAATTAAATTTTCTAAATATGAAATAAATGCCTTCTAAACACCTCAAACATTCACTCTAAAACAGAAGATTGTTGTTTTTCGCAATATTTTTAGAAATTTGGGCTCTTTTAGTAACATTAACACCTGTGCTAAAGCATCTTTTATGATCATTTATTGTCTTTCAGGATACATTATGGGTTTTATTTTGTTTATTTGATGAAAATGAACAACAATACACACCTTGGATACATTTTTGTTTGATTTGTGTCGGGTGAGATTTTCACCTAGAACCCAAAGGGGGAGGTATTGGCACTTTTCATGGAAAAATGTGAAAAATTAAATTTTCTAAAAATGAAATAAATGCCTTCTAAACACCTCAAACATTCACTCTAAAACAGAAGATTGTTGTTTTTCGCAATATTTTTAGAAATTTGGGCTCTTTTAGTAACATAAACACTTTCTCTGAAGCAACTTTTATGCTCATTTCTTGTCCTTCAAGATTAATTCTGGGTTTTATTTTGTTTATTTGATGAAAATGAACAACAATACACACCATGGAAACATTTTTGTTTGATTTGTGTCGAGTTAGATTTTCACCTAGAACCCAAAGGGGGGGGTATTGGCACTTTTCATGCAAAAATGTGAAAAATTAAATTTTCTAAAAATGAAATAAATGCCTTCTAAACACCTCAAACATTCACTCTAAAACAGAAGATTGTTGTTTTTCGCAATAATTTTAGAAATTTGGGCTCTTTTAGTAACATTAACACTTGCGCTGAAGCATCTTTTATGCTCATTTCTTGTCTTTCAGGATACATTCTGGGTTTTATTTTGTTTATTTGATGAAAATGAACAACAATACACAGCTTGGATACATTTTTGTTTGATTTGCGTCGAGTGAGATTTTCACCTAGAACCCAAAGGGGGGGGTATTGGCACTTTTCATGCAAAAATGTGAAAAATTTAATTTTCTAAAAATGAAATAAATGCCTTCTAAACACCTCAAACATTCACTCTAAAACAGAAGATTGTTGTTTTTCGCAATATTTTTAGAAATTTGGGCTCTTTTATTAACATTAACACTTTCTCTGAAGCAACTTTTATGCTCATTTCTTGTCCTTCAAGATTAATTCTGGGTTTTATTTTGTTTATTTGATGAAAATGAACATCAATACACACCATGGAAACATTTTTGATTGATTTGTGTCGAGTGAGATTTTCACCTAGAACCCAAAGGGGGGGGTATTGGCACTTTTCATGGAAAAATGTGAAAAATTAAATTTTCTAAAAATGAAATAAATGCCTTCTAAACACCACAAACATTAACTCTAAAACAGAAGATTGTTGTTTTTCGCAATATTTTTAGAAATTTGGGCTCTTTTAGTAGCATAATTACTTGCGCTGAAGCATCATTTATGCTAATTTCTTGTCTTTCAGGATTAATTCTCGGTTTTATTTGTTTATTTGATGAAAATAAACAACAATACACACCATGGAAACATTTTTGATTGATTTGTGTCGAGTGAGATTTTCACCTAGAACCCAAAGGGGGGGGCATTGGCACTTTTCATGGAAAAATGTGAAAAATTAAATTTTTTAAAAATGAAATAAATGCCTTCTAAACACCTCAAACATTCACTCTAAAACAGAAGATTGTTGTTTTTCGCAATATTTTTAGAAATTTGGGCTCTTTTAGTAACAATAACACCTGGGCTGAAGCATCTTTTATGATCATTTATTGTCTTTCAGGATACATTCTGGGTTTTATTTTGTTTATTTGATGAAAATGAACAACAATACACACCTTGGATACATTTTTGTTTGATTTGTGTCGAGTGAGATTTTCACCTAGAACCCAAAGGGGGGGTATTGGCACTTTTCATGGAAAAATGTGAAAAATTAAATTTTCTAAAAATGAAATAAATGCCTTCTAAACACCTCAAACATTCACTCTAAAACAGAAGATTGTTGTTTTTCGCAATATTTTTAGAAATTTGGGCTCTTTTAGTAAAATTAACACTTGCGCTGAAGCATCTTTTATGCTCATTTCATGTCTTTCAGGATTAATTCTGGGTTTTATTTTGTTTATTTGATGAAAATGAACAACAATACACACCTTGGATACATTTTTGTTTGATTTGTGTCGAGTGAGATTTTCACCTAGAACCCACAGGGGGGAGTATTGGCACTTTTCATGGAAAAATGTGAAAAATTAAATTTTCTAAATATGAAATAAATGCCTTCTAAACACCTCAAACATTCACTCTAAAACAGAAGATTGTTGTTTTTCGCTATATTTTTAGAAATTTGGGCTCTTTTAGTAACATTAACACTTTCGCTGGAGCAACTTTTATGATCTTTTATTGTCTTTCAGGATTCATTCTGGGTTTTATTTTGTTTATTTGATGAAAATGAACAACAATACACACCTTGGATACATTTTTGTTTGATTTTTAACGAGTGAGATTTTCACCTAGAACCCAAAGGGGGGGGTATTGGCACTTTTCATGGAAAAATGTGAAAAATTAAATTTTCTAAAAATGAAATAAATACCTTCTAAACACCTCAAATATTCACTCTAAAACAGAAGATTGTTGTTTTTCGCAATATTTTTAGAAATTTGGGCTCTTTTAGTAACATTAACACTTGCGCCGAAGCAACTTTTATGCTCATTTCTTGTCTTTCAGGATTAATTCTGGGTTTTATTTTGTTTATTAGATGAAAATGAACAACAATACACACCATGGAAACATTTTTGTTTGATTTGCGTCAAGTGAGATTTTCACCTAGAACCCAAAGGGGGGTGTATTGGCACTTTTCATGGAAAAATGTGAAAAATTAAATTTTCTAAAAATGAAATAAAAGCCTTCTAAACACCTCAAACATTCACTCTAAAACAGAAGATTGTTGTTTTTCGCAATATTTTTAGAAATTTGGGCTCTTTTAGTAACATTAACACCTGTGCTGAAGCATCTTTTATGATCATTTATTGTCTTTCAGGATACATTATGGGTTTTATTTTGTTTATTTGATGAAAATGAACAACAATACACACCTTGGATACATTTTTGTTTGATTTGTGTCGGGTGAGATTTTCACCTAGAACCCAAAGGGGGAGGTATTGGCACTTTTCATGGAAAAATGTGAAAAATTAAATTTTCTAAAAATGAAATAAATGCCTTCTAAACACCTCAAACATTCACTCTAAAACAGAAGATTGTTGTTTTTCGCAATATTTTTAGAAATTTGGGCTCTTTTAGTAACATAAACACTTTCTCTGAAGCAACTTTTATGCTCATTTCTTGTCCTTCAAGATTAATTCTGGGTTTTATTTTGTTTATTTGATGAAAATGAACAACAATACACACCATGGAAACATTTTTGTTTGATTTGTGTCGAGTGAGATTTTCACCTAGAACCCAAAGGGGGGGGTATTGACACTTTTCATGCAAAAATGTGAAAAATTAAATTTTCTAAAAATGAAATAAATGCCTTCTAAACACCTCAAACATTCACTCTAAAACAGAAGATTGTTGTTTTTCGCAATATTTTTAGAAATTTGGGCTCTTTTAGTAAAATTAACACCTGGGCTGAAGCATCTTCTATGATCATTTATTGTCTTTCAGGATTCATTCTGGGTTTTATTTTGTTTATTTGATGAAAATGAACAACAATACACACCTTGGATACATTTTTGTTTGATTTGTGTCGAGTGAGATTTTCACCTAGAAACCAAAGGGGGGGGGTATTGGCACTTTTCATTGAAAAATGTGAAAAATTTAATTTTTTAAAAATGAAATAAATGCCTTCTAAACACCTCAAACATTCACTCTAAAACAGAAGATTGTTGTTTTTCGCAATATTTTTAGAAATTTGGGCTCTTTTAGTAACATTAACACTTTCTTTGAAGCAATTTTTATGCTCATTTCTTGATTTTCAAGATTAATTCTGGGTTTTATTTTGTTTATTTGATGAAAATGAACAACAATACACACCTTGGATACATTTTTGTTTGATTTGTGTCGAGTGAGATTTTCACCTAGAACCCAAAGGGGGGGGGTTTTTGGCACTTTTCATGGAAAAATGTGAAAAATTAAATTTTCAAAAAATGAAATTAATGCCTTATAAACACCTCAAACATTCACTCTAAAACAGAAGATTGTTGTTTTTCGCAATAATTTTAGAAATTTGGGCTCTTTTAGTACAATTAACACTTGCGCTGAAGCATCTTTTATGCTCATTTCTTGTCTTTCAGGATACATTCTGGGTTTTATTTTGGTTATTTGATGAAAATGAACAACAATACACACCTTGGATACATTTTTGTTTGATTTGCGTCGAGTGAGATTTTCACCTAGAACCCAAAGGGGGGGGTATTGGCACTTTTCATGGAAAAATGTGAAAAATTAAATTTTCTAAAAATGAAATAAATGCCTTCTAAACACCTCAAACATTCACTCTAAAACAGAAGATTGTTGTTTTTCGCAATATTTTTAGAAATTTGGGCTCTTTTAGTAACATTAACACCTGGGCTGAAGCATCTTTTATGATCATTTATTGTCTTTCAGGATACATTCTGGGTTTTATTTTGTTTATTTGATGAAAATGAACAACAATACACACCATGGAAACGTTTTTGTTTGATTTGTGTCGAGTGAGATTTTCACCTAGAACCCGAAAGGGGGGGGTATTGGCACTCTTCATGGAAAAATGTGAAAAATTAAATTTTTAAAAAATGAAATTAATGCCTTATAAACACCTCAAACATTCACTCTAAAACAGAAGATTGTTGTTTTTCGCAATAATTTTAGAAATTTGGGTTCTTTTAGTAACATTAACACTTGCGCTGAAGCATCTTTTATGCTCATTTCTTGTCTTTCAGGATACATTCTGGGTTTTATTTTGTTTATTTGATGAAAATGAACAACAATACACAGCTTGGATACATTTTTGTTTGATTTGCGTCGAGTGAGATTTTCACCTAGAACCCAAAGGGGGGGGTATTGGCACTTTTCATGGAAAAATGTGAAAAATTTAATTTTCTAAAAATGAAATAAATGCTTTCTAAACACCTCAAACATTCATTCTAAAACAGAAGATTGTTGTTTTTCGCAATATTTTTAGAAATTTGGGCTCTTTTAGTAACATTAACACTTGCGCTGAAGCATCTTTTATGCTCAATTCTTGTCTTTCAGGATTAATTCTGTGTTTTATTTTGTTTATTTGATGAAAATGAACAACAATACACACCATGGAAACATTTTTGATTGATTTGTGTCGAGTGAGATTTTCACCTAGAACCCAAAGGGGGGGGTATTGGCACTTTTCATGGAAAAATGTGAAAATTACATTTTCTAAAAATGAAATAAATGCCTTCTAAACACCACAAACATTAACTCTAAAACAGAAGATTGTTGTTTTTTCGCAATATTTTTAGAAATTTGGGCTCTTTTAGTAACATTTACACCCGGGCTGAAGCATCTTTTATGATCATTTATTGTCTTTCAGGATACATTCTGGGTTTTATTTTGTTTATTTGATGAAAATGAACAACAATACACACCTTGGATACATTTTTGTTTGATTTGTGTCGAGTGAGATTTTCACCTAGAACCCACAGGGGGGAGTATTGGGACTTTTCATGGAAAAATGTGAAAAATTAAATTTTCTAAATATGAAATAAATGCCTTCTAAACACCTCAAACATTCACTCTAAAACAGAAGATTGTTGTTTTTCGCAATATTTTTAGAAATTTGGGCTCTTTTAGTAACATTAACACCTGTGCTAAAGCATCTTTTATGATCATTTATTGTCTTTCAGGATACATTATGGGTTTTATTTTGTTTATTTGATGAAAATGAACAACAATACACACCTTGGATACATTTTTGTTTGATTTGTGTCGGGTGAGATTTTCACCTAGAACCCAAAGGGGGAGGTATTGGCACTTTTCATGGAAAAATGTGAAAAATTAAATTTTCTAAAAATGAAATAAATGCCTTCTAAACACCTCAAACATTCACTCTAAAACAGAAGATTGTTGTTTTTCGCAATATTTTTAGAAATTTGGGCTCTTTTAGTAACATAAACACTTTCTCTGAAGCAACTTTTATGCTCATTTCTTGTCCTTCAAGATTAATTCTGGGTTTTATTTTGTTTATTTGATGAAAATGAACAACAATACACACCATGGAAACATTTTTGTTTGATTTGTGTCGAGTTAGATTTTCACCTAGAACCCAAAGGGGGGGGTATTGGCACTTTTCATGCAAAAATGTGAAAAATTAAATTTTCTAAAAATGAAATAAATGCCTTCTAAACACCTCAAACATTCACTCTAAAACAGAAGATTGTTGTTTTTCGCAATATTTTTAGAAATTTGGGCTCTTTTAGTAACATTAACACTTTCTTTGAAGCAATTTTTATGCTCATTTCTTGATTTTCAAGATTAATTCTGGGTTTTATTTTGTTTATTTGATGAAAATGAACAACAATACACACCTTGGATACATTTTTGTTTGATTTTTTTCGAATGAGATTTTCACCTAGAACCCAAAGGGGGGGTATTGGCACTTTTCATGGAAAAATGTGAAAAATTTAATTTTCTAAAAATGAAATAAATGCCTTCTAAACACCTCAAACATTCACTCTAAAACAGAAGATTGTTGTTTTTCGCAATATTTTTTGAAATTTGGGCTCTTTTAGTAACATTAACACTTTCTCTGAAGCAACTTTTATGCTCATTTCTTTTCCTTCAAGATTAATTCTGGGTTTTATTTTGTTTATTTGATGAAAATGAACAACAATACACACCATGGAAACGTTTTTGTTTGATTTGTGTCGAGTGAGATTTTCACCTAGAACCCAAAGGGGGGGGTATTGGCACTTTTCATGGAAAAATGTGAAAAATTAAATTTTCAAAAAATGAAATTAATGCCTTATAAACACCTCAAACATTCACTCTAAAACAGAAGATTGTTGTTTTTCGCAATAATTTTAGAAATTTGGGCTCTTTTAGTAACATAAACACTTGCGCTGAAGCATCTTTTATGCTCATTTCTTGTTTTTCAGGATACATTCTGGGCTTTATTTTGTTTATTTGATGAAAATGAACAACAATACACAGCTTGGATACATTTTTGTTTGATTTGCGTCGAGTGAGATTTTCACCTAGAACCCAAAGGGGGGGGTATTGGCACTTTTCATGGAAAAATGTGAAAAATTTAATTTTCTAAAAATGAAATAAATGCCTTCTAAACACCTCAAACATTCACTCTAAAACAGAAGATTGTTGTTTTTCGCAATATTTTTAGAAATTTGGGCTCTTTTAGTAACATTAACACTTTCTTTGAAGCAATTTTTATGCTCATTTCTTGATTTTCAAGATTAATTCTGGGTTTTATTTTGTTTATTTGATGAAAATGAACAACAATACACACCTTGGATACATTTTTGTTTGATTTTTGTCGAATGAGATTTTCACCTAGAACCCAAAGGGGGGGTATTGGCACTTTTCATGGAAAAATGTGAAAAATTTAATTTTCTAAAAATGAAATAAATGCCTTCTAAACACCTCAAACATTCACTCTAAAACAGAAGATTGTTGTTTTTCGCAATATTTTTTGAAATTTGGGCTCTTTTAGTAACATTAACACTTTCTCTGAAGCAACTTTTATGCTCATTTCTTTTCCTTCAAGATTAATTCTGGGTTTTATTTTGTTTATTTGATGAAAATGAACAACAATACACACCATGGAAACGTTTTTGTTTGATTTGTGTCGAGTGAGATTTTCACCTAGAACCCAAAGGGGGGGGTATTGGCACTTTTCATGGAAAAATGTGAAAAATTAAATTTTCTAAAAATGAAATAAATGCCTTCTAAACACCTCAAACATTCACTCTAAAACAGAAGATTGTTGTTTTTCGCAATATTTTTGGAAATTTGGGCTCTTTTAGTAACATTAACACCTGCGCTGAAGCATCTTTTATGATCATTTATTGTCTTTCAGGATACATTCTGGGTTTTATTTTGTATATTTGATGAAATGGAACAACAATACACACCTTGGATACATTTTTGTTTGATTTGTGTCGACTGAGATTTTCACCTAGAACCCAAAGGGGGTATTAACACTTTTCATGGAAAAAGGAAAAAAATTAAATTTTCTAAAAATGAAATAAATGCCTTCTAAACACCTCAAACATTCACTCTAAAACAGAAGATTGTTGTTTTTCGCAATATTTTTAGAAATTTGGGCTCTTTTAGTAACATAAACACTTTCTCTGAAGCAACTTTTATGCTCATTTCTTGTCCTTCAAGATTAATTCTGGGTTTTATTTTGTTTATTTGATGAAAATGAACAACAATACACACCATGGAAACATTTTTGTTTGATTTGTGTCGAGTTAGATTTTCACCTAGAACCCAATGGGGGGGGTATTGGCACTTTTCATGCAAAAATGTGAAAAATTAAATTTTCTAAAAATGAAATAAATGCCTTCTAAACACCTCAAACATTCACTCTAAAACAGAAGATTGTTGTTTTTCGCAATATTTTTAGAAATTTGGGCTCTTTTAGTAACATTAACACTTTCTTTGAAGCAATTTTTATGCTCATTTCTTGATTTTCAAGATTAATTCTGGGTTTTATTTTGTTTATTTGATGAAAATGAACAACAATACACACCTTGGATACATTTTTGTTTGATTTTTTTCGAATGAGATTTTCACCTAGAACCCAAAGGGGGGGTATTGGCACTTTTCATGGAAAAATGTGAAAAATTTAATTTTCTAAAAATGAAATAAATGCCTTCTAAACACCTCAAACATTCACTCTAAAACAGAAGATTGTTGTTTTTCGCAATATTTTTTGAAATTTGGGCTCTTTTAGTAACATTAACACTTTCTCTGAAGCAACTTTTATGCTCATTTCTTTTCCTTCAAGATTAATTCTGGGTTTTATTTTGTTTATTTGATGAAAATGAACAACAATACACACCATGGAAACGTTTTTGTTTGATTTGTGTCGAGTGAGATTTTCACCTAGAACCCAAAGGGGGGGGTATTGGCACTTTTCATGGAAAAATGTGAAAAATTAAATTTTCAAAAAATGAAATTAATGCCTTATAAACACCTCAAACATTCACTCTAAAACAGAAGATTGTTGTTTTTCGCAATAATTTTAGAAATTTGGGCTCTTTTAGTAACATAAACACTTTCGCTGAAGCATCTTTTATGCTCATTTCTTGTTTTTCAGGATACATTCTGGGCTTTATTTTGTTTATTTGATGAAAATGAACAACAATACACAGCTTGGATACATTTTTGTTTGATTTGCGTCGAGTGAGATTTTCACCTAGAACCCAAAGGGGGGGGTATTGGCACTTTTCATGGAAAAATGTGAAAAATTTAATTTTCTAAAAATGAAATAAATGCCTTCTAAACACCTCAAACATTCACTCTAAAACAGAAGATTGTTGTTTTTCGCAATATTTTTAGAAATTTGGGCTCTTTTAGTAACATTAACACTTTCTTTGAAGCAATTTTTATGCTCATTTCTTGATTTTCAAGATTAATTCTGGGTTTTATTTTGTTTATTTGATGAAAATGAACAACAATACACACCTTGGATACATTTTTGTTTGATTTTTGTCGAATGAGATTTTCACCTAGAACCCAAAGGGGGGGTATTGGCACTTTTCATGGAAAAATGTGAAAAATTTAATTTTCTAAAAATGAAATAAATGCCTTCTAAACACCTCAAACATTCACTCTAAAACAGAAGATTGTTGTTTTTCGCAATATTTTTTGAAATTTGGGCTCTTTTAGTAACATTAACACTTTCTCTGAAGCAACTTTTATGCTCATTTCTTTTCCTTCAAGATTAATTCTGGGTTTTATTTTGTTTATTTGATGAAAATGAACAACAATACACACCATGGAAACGTTTTTGTTTGATTTGTGTCGAGTGAGATTTTCACCTAGAACCCAAAGGGGGGGGTATTGGCACTTTTCATGGAAAAATGTGAAAAATTAAATTTTCTAAAAATGAAATAAATGCCTTCTAAACACCTCAAACATTCACTCTAAAACAGAAGATTGTTGTTTTTCGCAATATTTTTGGAAATTTGGGCTCTTTTAGTAACATTAACACCTGCGCTGAAGCATCTTTTATGATCATTTATTGTCTTTCAGGATACATTCTGGGTTTTATTTTGTATATTTGATGAAAATGAACAACAATACACACCTTGGATACATTTTTGTTTGATTTGTGTCGACTGAGATTTTCACCTAGAACCCAAAGGGGGTATTAACACTTTTCATGGAAAAAGGAAAAAAATTAAATTTTCTAAAAATGAAATAAATGCCTTCTAAACACCTCAAACATTCACTCTAAAAAAGAATATTGTTGTTTTTCGCAATATTTTTAGAAATTTGGGCTCTTTTAGTAACATTAACACTTGCGCTG
Source organism: Hetaerina americana (assembly GCF_022747635.1). Lineage (NCBI taxonomy): Eukaryota > Metazoa > Arthropoda > Insecta > Odonata > Calopterygidae > Hetaerina > Hetaerina americana. The sequence goes on along the minus strand of NW_027287101.1, from coordinate 17,182 downwards.
AAGCAACTTTTATGCTCATTTCTTGTCTTTCAAGATTAATTCTAGGTTTTATTTTGTTTATTTGATGAAAATGAACAACAATACACACCTTGGATACATTTTTGTTTGATTTGTGTCGAGTGAGATTTTCACCTTGAACCCAAAGGGGGGGTATTGGTACATTTCATGGAAAAATGTGAAAAATTAAATTTTCTAAAAATGAAATAAATGCCTTCTAAACATCTCAAACATTCACTCTAAAACAGAAGATTGTTGTTTTTCGCAATATTTTTAGAAATTTGGGCTCTTTTAGTAAAATTAACACTTTCTCTGAAGCAACTTTTATGCTCATTTCTTTTCCTTCAAGATTAATTCTGGGTTTTATTTTGTTTATTTGATGAAAATGAACAACAATACACACCATGGAAACGTTTTTGTTTGATTTGTGTCGAGTGAGATTTTCACCTTGAACCCAAAGGGGGGGTATTGGTACTTTTCATGGAAAAATGTGAAAAATTAAATTTTCTAAAAATGAAGGAAATGCCTTCTAAACACCTCAAACATTCACTCTAAAACAGAAGATTGTTGTTTTTCGCAATAATTGTAGAAATTTGGGCTCTTTTAGTAACATTAACACCTGGGCTGAAGCATCTTTTATGATTTTTATTGTCTTTCAGGATTCTTTCTGGGTTTTATTTTGTTTATTTGATGAAAATGAACAACAATACACACCTTGGATACATTTTTGCTTGATTTGTGTGGAGTGAGATTTTCACCTAGAACCCAAAGGGGGGGGTATTGGCACTTTTCATGGAAAAATGTGAAAAATTAAATTTTCTAAAAATGAAATAAATGCCTTCTAAACACCTCAAACATTCACTCTAAAACAGAAGATTGTTGTTTTTCGCAATATTTTTAGAAATTTGGGCTCTTTTAGTTACATTAACACTTTCTCTGAAGCAACTTTTATGCTCATTTCTTGTCCTTCAAGATTAATTCTGGGTTTTATTTTGTTTATTTGATGAAAATGAACAACAATACACACCTTGGATACATTTTTGTTTGATTTGTGTCGAGTGAGAATTTCACCTTGAACCCAAAGGGGGGGTATTGGCACTTTTCATGGAAAAATGTGAAAAATTAAATTTTCTAAAAATGAAATAAATGCCTTCTAAACATCTCAAACATTCACTCTAAAACAGAAGATTGTTGTTTTTCCCAATATTTTTAGAAATTTGGGCTCTTTTAGTAACATTAACACTTGCGCTGAAGCATCTTTTATGCTCAATTCTTGTCTTTCAGGATTAATTCTGTGTTTTATTTTGTTTATTTGATGAAAATGAACAACAATACACACCATGGAAACATTTTTGTTTGATTTGTGTCGAGTGAGATTTTCACCTAGAACCCAAAGGGGGGGTATTGGCACTTTTCATGGAAAAATGTGAAAAATTAAATTTTCTAAAAATGAAATAAATGCCTTCTAAACACCTCAAACATTCACTCTAAAACAGAAGATTGTTGTTTTTCGCAATAATTTTAGGAATTTGGGCTCTTTTAGTAACATTAACACTTGCGCTGAAGCATCTTTTATGCTCATTTCTTGTCTTTCAGGATACATTCTGGGTTTTATTTTGTTTATTTGATGAAAATGAACAACAATACACAGCTTGGATACATTTTTGTTTGATTTGCGTCGAGTGAGATTTTCACCTAGAACCCAAAGGGGGGGGGTATTGGCACTTTTCATGGAAAAATGTGAAAAATTTAATTTTTTTAAAAATGAAATAAATGCCTTCTAAACACCTCAAACATTCACTCTAAAACAGAAAATTGTTGTTTTTCGCAATATTTTTAGAAATTTGGGCTCTTTTAGTAACAATAACACTTTCTCTGAAGCAACTTTTATGCTCATTTCTTGTCCGTCAAGATTAATTCTGGGTTTTATTTTGTTTATTTGATGAAAATGAACAACAATACACACCATGGAAACACAATTGTTTGATTTGTGTCGAGTGAGATTTTCACCTAGAACCCAAAGGGGGGGTATTGGCACTTATCATGGAAAAATGTAAAAAATTAAATTTTCTAAAAATGAAATAAATGCCTTCTAAACACCTCAAACATTCACTCTAAAACAGAAGATTGTTGTTTTTCGCAATATTTTTAGAAATTTGGGCTCTTTTAGTAAAATTAACACTTGCGCTGAAGCATCTTTTCTGCTCATTTCATGTCTTTCAGGATAAATTCTGGGTTTTATTTTGTTTATTTGATGAAAATGAACAACAATACACACCATTGAAACATTTTTGTTTGATTTGTGTCGTGTGAGATTTTCACCTAGAACCCAAAGGGGGTATTGGCCCTTTTCATGGAAAAATGTGAAAAATTAAATTTTCTAAAAATGAAATAAATGCCTTCTAAACACCTCAAACATTCACTCTAAAACAGAAGATTGTTGTTTTTCGCAATATTTTTAGAAATTTGGGCTCTTTTAGTAACATTAACACTTTCTTTGAAGCAATTTTTATGCTCATTTCTTGATTTTCAAGATTAATTCTGGGTTTTATTTTGTTTATTTGATGAAAATGAAACCCAATACACACCTTGGATACATTTTTGTTTGATTTGTGTCGAGTGAGATTTTCACCTAGAAACCAAAGGGGGGTATTGGCACTTTTCATGGAAAAATGGAAAAATTAAATTTTCAAAAAATGAAATTCATGCCTTATAAACACCTCAAACATTCACTCTAAAACAGAAGATTGTTGTTTTTCGCAATAATTTTAGAAATTTGGGCTCTTTTAGTACAATTAACACTTGCGCTGAAGCATCTTTTATGCTCATTTCTTGTCTTTCAGGATACATTCTGGGTTTTATTTTGTTTATTTGATGAAAATGAACAACAATACACACCTTGGATACATTTTTGTTTGATTTGCGTCGAGTGAGATTTTCACCTAGAACCCAAAGGGGGGGTATTGGCACTTTTCATGGAAAAATGTGAAAAATTAAATTTTCTAAAAATGAAATAAATGCCTTCTAAACACCTCAAACATTCACTCTAAAACAGAAGATTGTTGTTTTTCGCAATATTTTTTGAAATTTGGGCTCTTTTAGTAACATTAACACTTTCTCTGAAGCAACTTTTATGCTCATTTCTTTTCCTTCAAGATTAATTCTGGGTTTTATTTTGTTTATTTGATGAAAATGAACAACAATACACACCATGGAAACGTTTTTGTTTGATTTGTGTCGAGTGAGATTTTCACCTAGAACCCAAAGGGGGGGGTATTGGCACTTTTCATGGAAAAATGTGAAAAATTAAATTTTCTAAAAATGAAATAAATGCCTTCTAAACACCTCAAACATTCACTCTAAAACAGAAGATTGTTGTTTTTCGCAATATTTTTTGAAATTTGGGCTCTTTTAGTAACATTAACACTTGCGCTGAAGCATCTTTTATGCTCATTTCTTGTCTTTCAGGATACATTCAGGGTTTTATTTTGTTTATTTGATGAAAATGAACAACAATACACAGCTTGGATACATTTTTGTTTGATTTGCGTCGAGTGAGATTTTCACCTAGAACCCAAAGGGGGGGGTATTGGCACTTTTCATGGAAAAATGTGAAAAATTTAATTTTTTTAAAAATGAAATAAATGCCTTCTAAACACCTCAAACATTCACTCTAAAACAGAAGATTGTTGTTTTTCGCAATATTTTTAGAAATTTGGGCTCTTTTAGTAACATTAACACCTGGGCTGAAGCATCTTCTATGATCATTTATTGTCTTTCAGGATTCATTCTGGGTGTTATTTTGTTTATTTGATGAAAATGAACAACAATACACACCTTGGATACATTTTTGTTTGATTTGTGTCGAGTGAGATTTTCACCTAGAACCCAAAGGGGGGGGAAAAATGTGAAAAATTAAATTTTCTAAAAATGAAATAAATGCCTTCTAAACACCTCAAACATTCACTCTAAAACAGAAGATTGTTGTTTTTCGCAATATTTTTAGAAATTAGGGCTCTTTTAGTAACATTAACACTTGCGCTGAAGCATCTTTTATGCTCATTTCTTGTCTTTCAGGATTAATTCTGGGTTTTATTTGTTTATTTGATGAAAATAAACAACAATACACACCATGGAAACATTTTTGATTGATTTGTGTCGAGTGAGATTTTCACCTAGAACCCAAAGGGGGGGTTTTGGCACTTTTCATGGAAAAATGTGAAAAATTAAATTTTCTAAAAATGAAATAAATGCCTACTAAACACCACAAACATTAACTCAAAAACAGAAGATTGTTGTTTTTCGCAATATTTTTAGAAATTTGGGCTCTTTTAGTAACATTAACACTTGCGCTGAAGCATCATTTATGCTAATTTCTTGTCTTTTAGGATTAATTCTGGGTTTTATTTTGTTTATTTGATGAAAATAAACAACAATACACACCATGGAAACATTTTTGTTTGATTTGTGTCGAGTGAGATTTTCACCTAGAACGCAAAGGGGGGTATTAACATTTTTCATGGAAAAATTTAAAAAATTAAATTTTCTAAAAATGAAATAAATGCCTTCTAAACACCTCAAACATTCACTCTAAAACAGAAGATTGTTGTTTTTCGCAATATTTTTAGAAATTTGGGCTCTTTTGGTAACATTAACACTTGCGGTGAAGCATCATTTATGCTAATTTCTTGTCTTTTAGGATTAATTCTGGGTTTTATTTTGTTTATTTGATGAAAATAAACAACAATACACACCATGGAAACATTTTTGTTTGATTTGTGTCGAGTGAGATTTTCACCTAGAACGCAAAGGGGGGGTATTGGCACTTTTCATGGAAAAATGTGAAAAATTAAATTTTCTAAAAATGAAATAAATGCCTTCTTAACCCCTCAAACATTCACTCTAAAACAGAAGATTGCTGTTTTTCGCAATATTTTTCTAAATTTGGGCTCTTTTAGTAACATTAACACCTGGGCTGAAGCATCTTTTATGATCATTTATTGTCTTTCAGGATACATTCTGGGTTTTATTTTGTTTATTTGATGAAAATGAACAACAATACACACCTTGGATACATTTTTGTTTGATTTGTGTCGAGTGAGATTTTCACCTAGAACCCAAAGGGGGGGTATTGGCACTTTTCATGGAAAAATGTGAAAAATTAAATTTTCAAAAAATGAAATTAATGCCTTATAAACACCTTAAACATTCACTCTAAAACAGAAGATTGTTGTTTTTCGCAATAATTTTAGAAATTTGGGCTCTTTTAGTAACATTAACACTTGCGCTGAAGCATCTTTTATGCTCATTTCTTGTCTTTCAGGATACATTCTGGGTTTTATTTTGTTTATTTGATGAAAATGAACAACAATACACACCTTGGCTACATTTTTGTTTGATTTGCGTCGAGTGAGATTTTCACCTAGAACCCAAAGGGGGGGTATTGGCACTTTTCATGGAAAAATGTGAAAACTTTAATTTTCTAAAAATGAAATAAATGCCTTCTAAACACCTCAAACATTCACTCTAAAACAGAAGATTGTAGTTTTTCGCAATATTTTTAGAAATTTGGGCTCTTTTAGTTACATTAACACTTTCTCTGAAGCAACTTTTATGCTCATTTCTTGTCCTTCAAGATTAATTCTGGGTTTTATTTTGTTTATTTGATAAAAATGAACAACAATACACACCATGGAAACACAATTGTTTGATTTGTGTCGAGTGAGATTTTCACCTAGAACCCAAAGGGGGGGGTATTGGCACTTTTCATGGAAAAATGTAAAAAATTAAATTTTCTAAAAATGAAATAAATGCCTTCTAAACACCTCAAACATTCACTCTAAAACAGAAGATTGTTGTTTTTCGCAATATTTTTAGAAATTTGGGCTCTTTTAGTAAAATTAACACTTTCGCTGAAGCATCTTTTATGCTCATTTCATGTCTTTCAGGATAAATTCTGGGTTTTATTTTGTTTATTTGATGAAAATGAACAACAATACACACCATGGAAACATTTTTGTTTGATTTGTGTCGAGTGAGATTTTCACCTAGAACGCAAAGGGGGGTATTAACACTTTTCATGGAAAAATGTAAAAAATTAAATTTTCTAAAAATGAAATAAATGCCTTCTAAACACCTCAAACATTCACTCTAAAACAGAAGATTGTTGTTTTTCGCAATATTTTTAGAAATTTGGGCTCTTTTAGTAGCATTAACACCTGGGCTTAAGCATCTTTTATGATCATTTATTGTCTTTCAGGATGCATTCTGGGTTTTATTTTGTTTATTTGATGAAAATGAACAACAATACACACCTTTGATACATTTTTGTTTGATTTGTATCGACTGAGATTTTCACCTAAAACCCCAAGGGGGGTATTAACACTTTTCATGGAAAAATGTTAAAAAATCAAATTTTCTAAAAATGAAGTAAATGCCTTCTAAACACCTCAAACATTCACTCTAAAACAGAAGATTGTTGTTTTTCGCAATATTTTTAGAAATTTGGGCTCTTTTAGTAACATTAACACCTGGGCTGAAGCATCTTTTATGATCATTTATTGTCTTTCAGGATACATTCTGGGTTTTATTTTGTGTATTTGATGAAAATGAACAACAATACACACCTTGGATACATTTTTGTTTGATTTGTGTCGAGTGAGATTTTCACCTAGAACCCACAGGGGGGAGTATTGGCACTTTTCATGGAAAAATGTGAAAAATTAAATTTTCTAAATATGAAATAAATGCCTTCTAAACACCTCAAACATTCACTCTAAAATAGAAGATTGTTGTTTTTCGCTATATTTTTAGAAATTTGGGCTCTTTTAGTAACATTAACACTTTCGCTGAAGCAACTTTTATGATCTTTTATTGTCTTTCAGGATTCATTCTGGGTTTTATTTTGTTTATTTGATGAAAATGAACAACAATACACACCTTGGATACATTTTTGTTTGATTTTTAACGAGTGAGATTTTCACCTAGAACCCAAAGGGGGGTGTATTGGCACTTTTCATGGAAAAATGTGAAAAATTAAATTTTCTAAAAATGAAATAAATGCCTTCTAAACACCTCAAACATTCACTCTAAAACAGAAGATTGTTGTTTTTCGCAATATTTTTAGAAATTTGGGCTCTTTTAGTAACATTAACACCTGTGCTGAAGCATCTTTTATGATCATTTATTGTCTTTCAGGATACATTCTGGGTTTTATTTTGTTTATTTGATGAAAATGAACAACAATACACACCTTGGATACATTTTTGTTTGATTTGTGTCGGGTGAGATTTTCACCTAGAACCCAAAGGGGGAGGTATTGGCACTTTTCATGGAAAAATGTGAAAAATTAAATTTTCTAAAAATGAAATAAATGCCTTCTAAACACCTCAAACATTCACTCTAAAACAGAAGATTGTTGTTTTTCGCAATATTTTTAGAAATTTGGGCTCTTTTAGTAACATAAACACTTTCTCTGAAGCAACTTTTATGCTCATTTCTTGTCCTTCAAGATTAATTCTGGGTTTTATTTTGTTTATTTGATGAAAATGAACAACAATACACACCATGGAAACATTTTTGTTTGATTTGTGTCGAGTGAGATTATCACCTAGAACCCAAAGGGGGGGGTATTGGCACTTTTCATGCAAAAATGTGAAAAATTAAATTTTCTAAAAATGAAATAAATGCCTTCTAAACACCTCAAACATTCACTCTAAAACAGAAGATTGTTGTTTTTCGCAATATTTTTAGAAATTTGGGCTCTTTTAGTAAAATTAACACCTGGGCTGAAGCATCTTCTATGATCATTTATTGTCTTTCAGGATTCATTCTGGGTTTTATTTTGTTTATTTGATGAAAATGAACAACAATACACACCTTGGATACATTTTTGTTTGATTTGTGTCGAGTGAGATTTTCACCTAGAACCCAAAGGGGGGGAAAAATGTGAAAAATTAAATTTTCTAAAAATGAAATAAATGCCTTCTAAACACCTCAAACATTCACTCTAAAACAGAAGATTGTTGTTTTTCGCAATATTTTTATAAATTTGGGCTCTTTTAGTAACATTAACACCTGGGCTGAAGCATCTTTTATGATCATTTATTGTCTTTCAGGATACATTCTGGGTTTTATTTTGTTTATTTGAAGAAAATGAACAACAATACACACCATTGAAACATTTTTGTTTGATTTGTGTCGTGTGAGATTTTCACCTAGAACCCAAAGGGGGGGGTATTGGCCCTTTTCATGGAAAAATGTGAAAAATTAAATTTTCTAAAAATGAAATAAATGCCTTCTAAACACCTCAAACATTCACTCTAAAACAGATGATTGTTGTTTTTCGCAATAATTTTAGAAATTTGGGCTCTTTTAGTAACATTAACACCTGGGCTGAAGCATCTTTTATGATCATTTATTGTCTTTCAGGATTCATTCTGGGTTTTATTTTGTTTATTTGATGAAAATGAACAACAAAACACACCTTGGATACATTTTTGTTTGATTTGTGTGGAGTGAGATTTTCACCTAGAACCCAAAGGGGGGGGTATTGGCACTTTTCATGGAAAAATGTGAAAAATTAAATTTTCTAAAAATGAAATAAATGCCTTCTAAACACCTCAAACATTCACTCTAAAACAGAAGATTGTTGTTTTTCGCAATATTTTTAGAAATTTGGGCTCTTTTAGTTACATTAACACTTTCTCTGAAGCAACTTTTATGCTCATTTCTTGTCCTTCAAGATTAATTCTGGGTTTTATTTTGTTTATTTGATGAAAATGAACAACAATACACACCTTGGATACATTTTTGTTTGATTTGTGTCGAGTGAGAATTTCACCTTGAACCCAAAGGGGGGGTATTGGCACTTTTCATGGAAAAATGTGAAAAATTAAATTTATAAAAATGAAATAAATGCCTTCTAAACATCTCAAACATTCACTCTAAAACAGAAGATTGTTGTTTTTCCCAATATTTTTAGAAATTTGGGCTCTTTTAGTAACATTAACACTTGCGCTGAAGCATCTTTTATGCTCAATTCTTGTCTTTCAGGATTAATTCTGTGTTTTATTTTGTTTATTTGATGAAAATGAACAACAATACACACCATGGAAACATTTTTGTTTGATTTGTGTCGAGTGAGATTTTCACCTAGAACCCAAAGGGGGGGTATTGGCACTTTTCATGGAAAAATGTGAAAAATTAAATTTTCTAAAAATGAAATAAATGCCTTCTAAACACCTCAAACATTCACTCTAAAACAGAAGATTGTTGTTTTTCGCAATATTTTTAGAAATTTGGGCTCTTTTAGTAACATTAACACCTGGGCTGAAGCATCTTTTATGATCATTTATTGTCTTTCAGGATACATTCTGGGTTTTATTTTGTTTATTTGAAGAAAATGAACAACAATACACACCATGGATACATTTTTGTTTGATTTGTGTCGAGTGAGATTTTCACCTAGAAACCAAAGGGGGGGGTATTGGCACTTTTCATGGAAAAATGTGAAAAATTTAATTTTCTAAAAATGAAATAAATGCCTTCTAAACACCTCAAACATTCACTCTAAAACAGAAGATTGTTGTTTTTCGCAATATTTTTAGAAATTTGGGCTCTTTTAGTAACATTAACACTTTCTTTGAAGCAATTTTTATGCTCATTTCTTGATTTTCAAGATTAATTCTGGGTTTTATTTTGTTTATTTGATGAAAATGAACAACAATACACACCTTGGATACATTTTTGTTTGATTTGTGTCAAGTGAGATTTTCACCTAGAAACCAAAGGGGGGGGTATTGGCACTTTTCATGGAAAAATGTGAAAAATTTAATTTTCTAAAAATGAAATAAATGCCTTCTAAACACCTCAAACATTCACTCTAAAACAGAAGATTGTTGTTTTTCGCAATATTTTTAGAAATTTGGGCTCTTTTAGTACAATTAACACTTGCGCTGAAGCATCTTTTATGCTCATTTCTTGTCTTTCAGGATACATTCTGGGTTTTATTTTGTTTATTTGATGAAAATGAACAACAATACACACCTTGGATACATTTTTGTTTGATTTGCGTCGAGTGAGATTTTCACCTAGAACCCAAAGGGTGGGTATTGGCACTTTTCATGGAAAAATGTGAAAAATTAAATTTTCTAAAAATGAAATAAATGCCTTCTAAACACCTCAAACATTCACTCTAAAACAGAAGATTGTTGTTTTTCGCAATATTTTTTGAAATTTGGGCTCTTTTAGTAACATTAACACTTTCTCTGAAGCAACTTTTATGCTCATTTCTTTTCCTTCAAGATTAATTCTGGGTTTTATTTTGTTTATTTGATGAAAATGAACAACAATACACACCATGGAAACGTTTTTGTTTGATTTGTGTCGAGTGAGATTTTCACCTAGAACCCAAAGGGGGGGGTATTGGCACTTTTCATGGAAAAATGTGAAAAATTAAATTTTCAAAAAATGAAATTAATGCCTTATAAACACCTCAAACATTCACTCTAAAACAGAAGATTGTTGTTTTTCGCAATAATTTTAGGAATTTGGGCTCTTTTAGTAACATTAACACTTGCGCTGAAGCATCTTTTATGCTCATTTCTTGTCTTTCAGGATACATTCTGGGTTTTATTTTGTTTATTTGATGAAAATGAACAACAATACACAGCTTGGATACATTTTGTTTGATTTGCGTCGAGTGAGATTTTCACCTAGAACCCAAAGGGGGGGGTATTGGCACTTTTCATGGAAAAATGTGAAAAATTTAATTTTTTAAAAATGAAATAAATGCCTTCTAAACACCTCAAACATTCACTCTAAAACAGAAAATTGTTGTTTTTCGCAATATTTTTAGAAATTTGGGCTCTTTTAGTAACAATAACACTTTCTCTGAAGCAACTTTTATGCTCATTTCTTGTCCGTCAAGATTAATTCTGGGTTTTATTTGTTTATTTGGATGAAAATGAACAACAATACACACCATGGAAACACAATTGTTTGATTTGTGTCGAGTGAGATTTTCACCTAGAACCCAAAGGGGGGGTATTGGCACTTATCATGGAAAAATGTAAAAATTAAATTTCTAAAATGAAATAAATGCCTTCTAAACACCTCAAACATTCACTCTAAAACAGAAGATTGTTGTTTTTCGCAATATTTTTAGAAATGTGGGCTCTTTTAGTAAAATTAACACTTGGGCTGAAGCATCTTTCTGCTCATTTCATGTCTTTCAGGATAAATTCTGGTTTTATTTTGTTTATTTGATGAAAATGAACAACAATACACACCATTGAAACATTTTTGTTTGATTTGTGTCGTGTGAGATTTTCACCTAGAACCCAAAGGGGGTATTGGCCCTTTTCATGGAAAAAAGTGAAAAATTAAATTTTCTAAAAATGAAATAAATGCCTTCTAAACACCTCAAACATTCACTCTAAAACAGAAGATTGTTGTTTTTTCGCAATATTTTTAGAAATTTGGGCTCTTTTAGTAACATTAACACTTTCTTTGAAGCAATTTTTATGCTCATTTCTTGATTTTCAAGATTAATTCTGGGTTTTATTTTGTTTATTTGATGAAAATGAAACCCAATACACACCTTGGATACATTTTTGTTTGATTTGTGTCGAGTGAGATTTTCACCTAGAAACCAAAGGGGGGTATTGGCACTTTTCATGGAAAAATGGAAAAATTAAATTTCAAAAAATGAAATTCATGCCTTATAAACACCTCAAACATTCACTCTAAAACAGAAGATTGTTGTTTTTCGCAATAATTTTAGAAATTTGGGCTCTTTTAGTACAATTAACACTTGCGCTGAAGCATCTTTTATGCTCATTTCTTGTCTTTCAGGATACATTCTGGGTTTTATTTTGTTTATTTGATGAAAATGAACAACAATACACACCTTGGATACATTTTTGTTTGATTTGCGTCGAGTGAGATTTTCACCTAGAACCCAAAGGGGGGGGTATTGGCACTTTTCATGGAAAAATGTGAAAAATTAAATTTTCTAAAAATGAAATAAATGCCTTCTAAACACCTCAAACATTCACTCTAAAACAGAAGATTGTTGTTTTTCGCAATATTTTTTGAAATTTGGGCTCTTTTAGTAACATTAACACTTTCTCTGAAGCAACTTTTATGCTCATTTCTTTTCCTTCAAGATTAATTCTGGGTTTTATTTTGTTTATTTGATGAAAATGAACAACAATACACACCATGGAAACGTTTTTGTTTGGTTTGTGTCGAGTGAGATTTTCACCTAGAACCCAAAGGGGGGGGTATTGGCACTTTTCATGGAAAAATGTGAAAAATTAAATTTTCAAAAAATGAAATTAATGCCTTATAAACACCTCAAACATTCACTCTAAAACAGAAGATTGTTGTTTTTCGCAATAATTTTAGGAATTTGGGCTCTTTTAGTAACATTAACACTTGCGCTGAAGCATCTTTTATGCTCATTTCTTGTCTTTCAGGATACATTCTGGGTTTTATTTTGTTTATTTGATGAAAATGAACAACAATACACAGCTTGGATACATTTTTGTTTGATTTGCGTCGAGTGAGATTTTCACCTAGAACCCAAAGGGGGGGGTATTGGCACTTTTCATGGAAAAATGTGAAAAATTTAATTTTTTTAAAAATGAAATAAATGCCTTCTAAACACCTCAAACATTCACTCTAAAACAGAAAATTGTTGTTTTTCGCAATATTTTTAGAAATTTGGGCTCTTTTAGTAACAATAACACTTTCTCTGAAGCAACTTTTATGCTCATTTCTTGTCCGTCAAGATTAATTCTGGGTTTTATTTTGTTTATTTGATGAAAATGAACAACAATACACACCATGGAAACACAATTGTTTGATTTGTGTCGAGTGAGATTTTCACCTAGAACCCAAAGGGGGGGGTATTGGCACTTATCATGGAAAAATGTAAAAAATTAAATTTTCTAAAAATGAAATAAATGCCTTCTAAACACCTCAAACATTCACTCTAAAACAGAAGATTGTTGTTTTTCGCAATATTTTTAGAAATGTGGGCTCTTTTAGTAAAATTAACACTTGGGCTGAAGCATCTTTTCTGCTCATTTCATGTCTTTCAGGATAAATTCTGGGTTTTATTTTGTTTATTTGATGAAAATGAACAACAATACACACCATTGAAACATTTTTGTTTGATTTGTGTCGTGTGAGATTTTCACCTAGAACCCAAAGGGGGTATTGGCCCTTTTCATGGAAAAAAGTGAAAAATTAAATTTTCTAAAAATGAAATAAATGCCTTCTAAACACCACAAACATTCACTCTAAAACAGAAAATTGTTGTTTTTCGCAATATTTTTAGAAATTTGGGCTCTTTTAGTAACAATAACACTTTCTCTGAAGCAACTTTTATGCTCATTTCTTGTCTGTCAAGATTAATTCTGGGTTTTATTTTGTTTATTTGATGAAAATGAACAACAATACACACCATGGAAACACAATTGTTTGATTTGTGTCGAGTGAGATTTTCACCTAGAACCCAAAGGGGGGGTATTGGCACTTATCATGGAAAAATGTAAAAAATTAAATTTTCTAAAATGAAATAAATGCCTTCTAAACACCTCAAACATTCACTCTAAAACAGAAGATTGTTGTTTTTCGCAATATTTTTAGAAATTTGGGCTCTTTTAGTAAAATTAACACTTGCGCTGAAGCATCTTTTCTGCTCATTTCATGTCTTTCAGGATAAATTCTGGGTTTTATTTTGTTTATTTGATGAAAATGAACAACAATACACACCATTGAAACATTTTTGTTTGATTTGTGTCGTGTGAGATTTTCACCTAGAACCCAAAGGGGGTATTGGCCCTTTTCATGGAAAAATGTGAAAAATTAAATTTCCTAAAAATGAAATAAATGCCTTCTAAACACCTCAAACATTCACTCTAAAACAGAAGATTGTTGTTTTTTCGCAATATTTTTAGAAATTTGGGCTCTTTTAGTAACATTAACACCTGGGCTGAAGCATCTTCTATGATCATTTATTGTCTTTCAGGATTCATTCTGGGTGTTATTTTGTTTATTTGATGAAAATGAACAACAATACACACCTTGGATACATTTTTGTTTGATTTGTGTCGAGTGAGATTTTCACCTAGAACGCAAAGGGGGGGGAAAAATGTGAAAAATTAAATTTTCTAAAAATGAAATAAATGCCTTCTAAACACCTCAAACATTCACTCTAAAACAGAAGATTGTTGTTTTTCGCAATATTTTTAGAAATTAGGGCTCTTTTAGTAACATTAACACTTGCGCTGAAGCATCTTTTATGCTCATTTCTTGTCTTTCAGGATTAATTCTGGGTTTTATTTGTTTATTTGATGAAAATAAACAACAATACACACCATGGAAACATTTTTGATTGATTTGTGTCGAGTGAGATTTTCACCTAGAACCCAAAGGGGGGGTTTTTGGCACTTTTCATGGAAAAATGTGAAAAATTAAATTTTCTAAAAATGAAATAAATGCCTTCTAAACACCACAAACATTAACTCAAAAACAGAAGATTGTTGTTTTTCGCAATATTTTTAGAAATTTGGGCTCTTTTAGTAACATTAACACTTGCGCTGAAGCATCATTTATGCTAATTTCTTGTCTTTTAGGATTAATTCTGGGTTTTATTTTGTTTATTTGATGAAAATAAACAACAATACACACCATGGAAACATTTTTGTTTGATTTGTGTCGAGTGAGATTTTCACCTAGAACGCAAAGGGGGGTATTAACATTTTCATGGAAAAATTTAAAAAATTAAATTTTCTAAAAATGAAATAAATGCCTTCTAAACACCTCAAACATTCACTCTAAAACAGAAGATTGTTGTTTTTCGCAATATTTTTAGAAATTTGGGCTCTTTTGGTAACATTAACACTTGCGGTGAAGCATCATTTATGCTAATTTCTTGTCTTTTAGGATTAATTCTGGGTTTTATTTTGTTTATTTGATGAAAATAAACAACAATACACACCATGGAAACATTTTTGTTTGATTTGTGTCGAGTGAGATTTTCACCTAGAACGCAAAGGGGGGGTATTGGCACTTTTCATGGAAAAATGTGAAAAATTAAATTTTCTAAAAATGAAATAAATGCCTTCTTAACCCCTCAAACATTCACTCTAAAACAGAAGATTGCTGTTTTTCGCAATATTTTTCTAAATTTGGGCTCTTTTAGTAACATTAACACCTGGGCTGAAGCATCTTTTATGATCATTTATTGTCTTTCAGGATACATTCTGGGTTTTATTTTGTTTATTTGATGAAAATGAACAACAATACACACCTTGGATACATTTTTGTTTGATTTGTGTCGAGTGAGATTTTCACCTAGAACCCAAAGGGGGGGTATTGGCACTTTTCATGGAAAAATGTGAAAAATTAAATTTTCAAAAAATGAAATTAATGCCTTATAAACACCTTAAACATTCACTCTAAAACAGAAGATTGTTGTTTTTCGCAATAATTTTAGAAATTTGGGCTCTTTTAGTAACATTAACACTTGCGCTGAAGCATCTTTTATGCTCATTTCTTGTCTTTCAGGATACATTCTGGGTTTTATTTTGTTTATTTGATGAAAATGAACAACAATACACACCTTGGCTACATTTTTGTTTGATTTGCGTCGAGTGAGATTTTCACCTAGAACCCAAAGGGGGGGTATTGGCACTTTTCATGGAAAAATGTGAAAACTTTAATTTTCTAAAAATGAAATAAATGCCTTCTAAACACCTCAAACATTCACTCTAAAACAGAAGATTGTAGTTTTTTCGCAATATTTTTAGAAATTTGGGCTCTTTTAGTTACATTAACACTTTCTCTGAAGCAACTTTTATGCTCATTTCTTGTCCTTCAAGATTAATTCTGGGTTTTATTTTGTTTATTTGATAAAAATGAACAACAAAACACACCATGGAAACACAATTGTTTGATTTGTGTCGAGTGAGATTTTCACCTAGAACCCAAAGGGGGGGGTATTGGCACTTTTCATGGAAAATGTAAAAAATTAAATTTTCTAAAAATGAAATAAATGCCTTCTAAACACCTCAAACATTCACTCTAAAA
The DNA here is from genome assembly GCF_022747635.1 of Hetaerina americana. Taxonomy (NCBI): domain Eukaryota; kingdom Metazoa; phylum Arthropoda; class Insecta; order Odonata; family Calopterygidae; genus Hetaerina; species Hetaerina americana. The sequence continues at coordinate 1,081 of NW_027287101.1, read as the reverse complement.
CAGAAGATTGTTGTTTTTCGCAATATTTTTAGAAATTTGGGCTCTTTTAGTAAAATTAACACTTTCGCTGAAGCATCTTTTATGCTCATTTCATGTCTTTCAGGATAAATTCTGGGTTTTATTTTGTTTATTTGATGAAAATGAACAACAATACACACCATGGAAACATTTTTGTTTGATTTGTGTCGAGTGAGATTTTCACCTAGAACGCAAAGGGGGGTATTAACACTTTTCATGGAAAAATGTAAAAAATTAAATTTTCTAAAAATGAAATAAATGCCTTCTAAACACCTCAAACATTCACTCTAAAACAGAAGATTGTTGTTTTTCGCAATATTTTTAGAAATTTGGGCTCTTTTAGTAGCATTAACACCTGGGCTTAAGCATCTTTTATGATCATTTATTGTCTTTCAGGATGCATTCTGGGTTTTATTTTGTTTATTTGATGAAAATGAACAACAATACACACCTTTGATACATTTTTGTTTGATTTGTATCGACTGAGATTTTCACCTAAAACCCCAAGGGGGGTATTAACACTTTTCATGGAAAAATGTTAAAAAATCAAATTTTCTAAAAATGAAGTAAATGCCTTCTAAACACCTCAAACATTCACTCTAAAACAGAAGATTGTTGTTTTTCGCAATATTTTTAGAAATTTGGGCTCTTTTAGTAACATTAACACCTGGGCTGAAGCATCTTTTATGATCATTTATTGTCTTTCAGGATACATTCTGGGTTTTATTTTGTGTATTTGATGAAAATGAACAACAATACACACCTTGGATACATTTTTGTTTGATTTGTGTCGAGTGAGATTTTCACCTAGAACCCACAGGGGGGAGTATTGGCACTTTTCATGGAAAAATGTGAAAAATTAAATTTTCTAAATATGAAATAAATGCCTTCTAAACACCTCAAACATTCACTCTAAAATAGAAGATTGTTGTTTTTCGCTATATTTTTAGAAATTTGGGCTCTTTTAGTAACATTAACACTTCGCTGAAGCAACTTTTATGATCTTTTATTGTCTTTCAGGATTCATTCTGGGTTTTATTTTGTTTATTTGATGAAAATGAAC
>NW_027287100.1:0-123387 GCF_022747635.1 Hetaerina americana | reverse complement strand
ATAAATCCAGAATTAATCCTCAAAGACAAGAAATGAGCATAAAAGATGCTTCAGCACAAGTGTTAATGTTACTAAAAGAGCCCAAATTTCTAAAAATATTGCGAAAAACAACAATCTTCTGTTTTAGAGTAAATGTTTGAGGTGTTTAGAAGGCATTTATTTCATTTTTAGAAAATTTAATTTTTTACATTTTTCCATGAAAAGTGCCAATACCCCCCCCTTTGGGTTCTAGGTAAAAATCTCACTCTACACAAATCAAACAAAAATGTTTCCATGGTGTGTATTGTTGTTCATTTTCATCAAAAAAACAAAATAAATCCAGAACTAATCCTCAAAGACAAGAAATGAGAATAAAAGATGCTTCAGCACAAGTGTTAATGTTACCAAAGGAGCCCAAATTTCTAAAAATATTGCGAAAAACAACAATCTTCTGTTTTAGAGTGAATGTTTGAGGTGTTTAGAAGGCATTTATTTCATTTTTAGAAAATTTAATTTTTCACATTTTTCCATGAAACGTGCCAATACCCCCCCCTTTGGGTTCTAGGTGAAAATCTCACTCGACACAAATCAAACAAAAATGTATCCAAGGTGTGTATTGTTGTTCATTTTCATCAAATAAACAAAATAAAACCCAGAATTACTCCTGTAAGACAAGAAATGAGCATAAAAGATGCTTCAGCGCAAGGGTTTATGTTCCTAAAAGAGCCCAAATTTCTAAAAATATTGCAAAAAACAACAATCTTCTGTTTTAGAGTGAATGTTTGAGGTGTTTAGAAGGCATTTATTTCATTTTTAGAAAATTTAAGTTTTCACATTTTTCCATGTAAAGTGCCAATTCCCCCTTTCTTTGGGTTCAAGGTGAAAATCTCCCTCGACACAAATCAAACAAAAATGTTTCCATGGTGTGTATTGGTGTTAATTTTCATTAAATAAACAAAATAAAACCCAGAATTAATCCTGAAAGACAAGAAATGAGCATAAAAGATGCTTCAGCGCAAGTGTTATGTTACTAAAAGAGCCCAAATTTCAAAAAATATTGCGAAAAACAACAATCTTCTGTTTTAGAGTGAATGTTTGAGATGTATAGAAGGCATTTATTTCATTTTTAGAAAATTTAATTTTTCACATTTTTCCATGAAAAGTGCCAATACCCCCCCCCCTTTGGGTTTTAGGTGAAAATCTCACTCGATACAAATCAATCAAAAATGTATCCAAGGTGTGTATTGTTGTTCATTTTCATCAAATAAAAAAAATAAAACCCAGAATGAATCCTGAAAGACAATAAATGATCATAAAAGATGCATCATCCCAGGTGTTAATGTTACTAAAGGAGCACAAATTTCTAAAAATATTGCGAAAAACAACAATCTTCTGTTTTAGAGTGAATGTTTGAGGTGTTTAGAAGGCATTTATTTTATTTTTAGAAAATATAATTTTTTACATTTTTCCATGAAAAGTACCAATACCCCCCCCTTTGGGTTCTAGGTGAAAATCTCACTCGACACAAATCAAACAAAAATGTTTCCATGGTGTGTATTGTTGTTCATATTCATCAAATAAACAAAATAAAACCCAGAAGTAAACCTGATAGACAAGAAGTTAGCATAAAAGATGCTTTACTGCAAGTGTTAATGTTACTAAAAGAGCCCAAATTACTAAAAATATTGCGAAAAACAACAATCTTCTTTTTTAGAGTGAATGTTTGAGGTGTTTAGAAGGCATTTATTTCATTTTTAGGAAATTTAGTTTTTCACATTTTTCCATGAAAAGTGCCAATACCCCCCCCTTTGGGTTCTAGGTGAAAATCTCACTGGAAACAAATCAATCAAAAATGTTTCCATGGTGTGTATTGTTGTTCATTTTCATCAAAAAAACAAAATAAATCCAGAATTAATCCTCAAAGACAAGAAATGAGCATAAAAGATGCTTCAGCACAAGTGTTAATGTTACTTAAAGAGCCCAAATATCTATAAATATTGCGAAAAACAACAATCTTCTGTTTTAGAGTGAATGTTTGAGGTGTTTAGAAGGCATTTATTTCATTTTTAGGAAATTTAGTTTTTCACATTTTTCCATGAAAAGTGCCAATACCCCCCCCTTTGGGTTCTAGGTGAAAATCTCACTCGACACAAATCAATCAAAAATGTTTCCATGGTGTGTATTGTTGTTCATTTTCATCAAAAAAAGAAAATAAAACCCAGAATTAATCCTCAAAGACAAGAAATGAGCATAAAAGATGCTTCAGCGCAAGTGTTATGTTACTAAAAGAGCCCAAATTTCTAAAAATATTGCGAAAAACAACAATCTTCTGTTTAAGAGTGAATGTTTGAGGTGTTTAGAAGGCATTTATTTCATTTTTAGAAAATTTAAGTTTTCACATTTTTCCATGTAAAGTGCCAATTCCCCCTTCCTTTGGGTTCTAGGTGAAAATCTCACTCGACACAAATCAAACAAAAATGTAAAATTGGTGTTTATTGGTGTTCATTTTCATCAAATAAACAAAATAAAACCCAGAAGTAAACCTGAAAGACAAGAAATTAGCATAAAAGATGATTTAGTGCAAGTGTTAATGTTACTAAAAGAGCCCAAATATCTGAAAATATTGCGAAAAACAACAATCTTCTGTTTTAGAGTGAATGTTTGAGGTGTTTAGAAGGCATTTATTTCATTTTTAGGAAATTTAGTTTTTCACATTTTTCCATGAAAAGTGCCAATACCCCCCCTTTGGGTTGTAGGTGAAAATCTCACTCGACACAAATCAATCAAAAATGTTTCCATGGTGTGTATTGTTGTTCATTTTCATCAAAAAAACAAAATTAATCCAGAATTAATCTTCAAAGACAAGAAATGAGCATAAAAGATGCTTCAGCACAAGTGTTAATGTTACTAAAAGAGCCCAAATTTCTAAAAATATTGCGAAAAACAACAATCTTCTAATTTAGAGTGAATGTTTGAGGTGTTTAGAAGGCATTTATTTCATTTTTAGAATTAAACAAAAATGTATCCAAGGTGTGTATTGTTGTTCATTTTCATCAAATAAACAAAATAAAACCCAGAATGTATCCGGAAAGACAACAAATGATCATAAAAGATGCTACAGCCCAGGTGTAAATGTTACTAAAAGAGCCCAAATTTCTTAAAATATTTTGAAAAACAACAATCTTCTGTATTAGAGTGAATGTTTGAGGAGTTTATAAGGCATTTATTTCATTTTTAGAAAATTTAATTTTTCACATTTTTCCATGAAAAGTTCCAATACCCCCCCCTTTGGGTTCTAGGTGAAAATCTCACTCGATACAAATCAAACAAAAATGTTTCCATGGTGTGTAATGTTGTTCATTTTCATCAAATAAACAAAATAAAACCCAGAATTAATCCTGAAAGAAGGGAAATGAGCATAAAAGTTGCTTCAGCGCATGTGTTAATGTTACTAAAAGAGCCCAAAATTTCTAAAAATATTGCGAAAATCAACAATCTTCTGTTTTAGAGTGAATGTTTGAGGTGTTTAGAAGGCATTTATTTCATTTTTAGAAAATATAATTTTTAACATTTTTCCATGAAAAGTGCCAATACCCCCCCCTTTTGGGTTCTAGGTGAAAATCTCACTCGACACAAATCAAACAAAAATGTTTCCTTGGTGTGTATTGTTGTTCATATTCATCAAATAAACAAAATTAAACCTAGAATTAAACCTGAAAGACAAGAAATTAGCATAAAAGATGCTTCAGCGCAAGGGTTATGTTACTTAAAGAGCCCAAATTTCAAAAAATATTGCGAAAAACAACAATTTTCTGTTTTAGAGTGAATGTTTGAGGTGTTTAGAAGGCATTTATTTCATTTTTAGGAAATTTAGTTTTTCACATTTTTCCATGAAAAGTGCCAATACCCCCCCCTTTGGGTTCTAGGTGAAAATCTCACTGGAAACAAATCAATCAAAAATGTTTCCATGGTGTGTATTGTTGCTCATTTTCATCAAAAAAACAAAATAAATCCAGAATTAATCCTCAAAGACAAGAAATGAGCATAAAAGATGCTTCAGCACAAGTGTTAATGTTACTTAAAGAGCCCAAATATCTATAAATATTGCGAAAAACAACAATCTTCTGTTTTAGAGTGAATGTTTGAGGTGTTTAGAAGGCATTTATTTCATTTTTAGGAAATTTAGTTTTTCACATTTTTCCATGAAAAGTGCCAATACCCCCCCCTTTGGGTTCTAGGTGAAAATCTCACTCGACACAAATCAATCAAAAATGTTTCCATGGTGTGTATTGTTGTTCATTTTCATCAAAAAAAGAAAATAAAACCCAGAATTAATCCTCAAAGACAAGAAATGAGCATAAAAGATGCTTCAGCGCAAGTGTTATGTTACTAAAAGAGCCCAAATTTCTAAAAATATTGCGAAAAACAACAATCTTCTGTTTAAGAGTGAATGTTTGAGGTGTTTAGAAGGCATTTATTTCATTTTTAAAAAATTTAATTTTTCACATTTTTCCATGAAAAGTGCCAATACCCCCCCCTTTGGGTTCTAGGTGAAAATCTCACTCGACACAAATTAAAAAAAAATGTATCCAAGGTGTGTATTGTTGTTCATTTTCATCAAATAAACAAAATAAAACCCAGAATGTATCCTGAAAGACAACAAATGATCATAAAAGATGCTTCAGCCCAGGTGTTAATGTTACTAAAAGAGCCCAAATTTCTTAAAATATTGCGAAAAACAACAATCTTCTGTGTTAGAATGAATGTTTGAGGTGTATACAAGGCATTTATTTCATTTTTAGAAATTTTAATTTTTCACATTTTTCCATGAAATGTGCCAATACCTCCCCTTTGGGTTCTAGGTGAAAATCTCCCTTGACACAAATCAAACAAAAATGTTTCCATGGTGTGTATTGTTGTTCATTTTCATCAAATAAACAAAATAAAACCCAGAAATACTCCTGAAAGACAAGAAATGAGCATAAAAGATGCTTCAGCACAAGTGTTTATGTTACTAAAAGAGCCCAAATTTCTAAAAATATTGCAAAAAACAACAATCTTCTGTTTTAGAGTGAATGTTTGAGGTGTTTAGAAGGCATTTATTTCATTTTTAGAAAATTTAAGTTTTCACATTTTTCCATGTAAAGTGCCAATTCCCCCTTCCTTTGGGTTCTAGGTGAAAATCTCACTCGACACAAATCAAACAAAAATGTTTCCATGGTGTATTAATGTTCATTTTCATCAAATAAACAAAATAAACCCAGAATTAATCCTGAAAGACAAGAAATGAGCATAAAAGATGCTTCAGCGCAAGGGTTATGTTACTTAAAGAGCCCAAATTTCAAAAAATATTGCGAAAAACAACAATTTTCTGTTTAAGAGTGAATGTTTGAGGTGTTTAGAAGGCATTTATTTCATTTTTAGGAAATTTAGTTTTTCACATTTTTCCATGAAAAGTGCCAATACCCCCCCCTTTGGGTTCTAGGTGAAAATCTCACTCGACACAAATCAATCAAAAATGTTTCCATGGTGTGTATTGTTGTTCATTTTCATCAAAAAAACAAAATAAATCCAGAATTAATCCTCAAAGACAAGAAATGAGCATAAAAGATGCTTCAGCACAAGAGTTAATGTTACTAAAAGAGCCCAAATTTCTAAAAATATTGCGAAAAACAACAATCTTCTGTTTTAGAGTGAATGTTTGAGGTTTTTAGAAGGCATTTATTTTATTTTTAGAAAATATAATTTTTTACATTTGTCCATGAAAAGTGCCAATACCCCCCCCTTTGGGTTCTAGGTGAAAATCTCACTCGACACAAATCAAACAAAAATGTTTCCATGGTGTGTATTGTTGTTCATTTTCATCAAATAAACAAAATAAAACCCAGAAATACTCCTGAAAGACAAGAAATGAGCATAAAAGATGCTTCGGCACAAGTGTTTATGTTACTAAAAGAGCCCAAATTTCTAAAAATATTGCAAAAAACAACAATCTTCTGTTTTTGAGTGAATGTTTGAGGTGTTTAGAAGGCATTTATTTCATTTTTAGAAAATTTAAGTTTTCACATTTTTCCATGTAAAGTGCCAATTCCCCCTTCCTTTGGGTTCTAGGTGAAAATCTCACTCGACACAAATCAAACAAAAATGTAAAATTGGTGTGTATTGGTGTTCATTTTCATCAAATAAACAAAATAAAACCCAGAAGTAAACCTGAAAGACAAGAAATTAGCATAAAAGATGATTTAGTGCAAGTGTTAATGTTACTAAAAGAGCCCAAATATCTGAAAATATTGCGAAAAACAACAATCTTCTGTTTTAGAGTGAATGTTTGAGGTGTTTAGAAGGCATTTATTTCATTTTTAGGAAATTTAGTTTTTCACATTTTTCCATGAAAAGTGCCAATACCCCCCCTTTGGGTTGTAGGTGAAAATCTCACTCGACACAAATCAATCAAAAATGTTTCCATGGTGTGTATTGTTGTTCATTTTCATCAAAAAAACAAAATTAATCCAGAATTAATCTTCAAAGACAAGAAATGAGCATAAAAGATGCTTCAGCACAAGTGTTAATGTTACTAAAAGAGCCCAAATTTCTAAAAATATTGCGAAAAACAACAATCTTCTAATTTAGAGTGAATGTTTGAGGTGTTTAGAAGGCATTTATTTCATTTTAAGAATTAAACAAAAATGTATCCAAGGTGTGTATTGTTGTTCATTTTCATCAAATAAACAAAATAAAACCCAGAATGTATCCGAGAAGACAACAAATGATCATAAAAGATGCTACAGCCCAGGTGTAAATGTTACTAAAAGAGCCCAAATTTCTTAAAATATTTTGAAAAACAACAATCTTCTGTATTAGAGTGAATGTTTGAGGAGTTTATAAGGCATTTATTTCATTTTTAGAAAATTTAATTTTTCACATTTTTCCATGAAAAGTTCCAATACCCCCCCCCTTTGGGTTCTAGGTGAAAATCTCACTCAAAACAAATCAAACAAAAATGTTTCCATGGTGTGTAATGTTGTTCATTTTCATCAAATAAACAAAATAAAACCCAGAATTAATCCTGAAAGAAGGGAAATGAGCATAAAAGTTGCTTCAGCGCATGTGTTAATGTTACTAAAAGAGCCCAAAATTTCTAAAAATATTGCGAAAATCAACAATCTTCTGTTTTACAGTGAATGTTTGAGGTGTTTAGAAGGCATTTCTTTCATTTTTAGAAAATATAATTTTTAACATTTTTCCATGAAAAGTGCCAATACCCCCCCCTTTTGGGTTCTAGGTGAAAATCTCACTCGACTCAAATCAAACAAAAATGTTTCCTTGGTGTGTATTGTTGTTCATATTCATCAAATAAACAAAATTAAACCCAGAATTAAACCTGAAAGACAAGAAATTAGCATAAAAGATGCCTCAGCGCAAGTGTTAATGTTAGTAAAAGAGCCCAAATTTCCAAAAATATTGCGAAAAACAACAATCTTCTGTTTAAGAGTGAATGTTTGAGGTGTTTAGAAGGCATTTATTTCATTTTTAAAAAATTTAATTTTTCACATTTTTCCATGAAAAGTGCCAATACCCCCCCCTTTGGGTTCTAGGTGAAAATCTCACTCAACACAAATTAAACAAAAATGTATCCAAGGTGTGTATTGTTGTTCATTTTCATCAAATAAACAAAATAAAACCCAGAATGTATCCTGAAAGACAACAAATGATCATAAAAGATGCTTCAGCCCAGGTGTTAATGTTACTAAAAGAGCCCAAATTTCTTAAAATATTGCGAAAAACAACAATCTTCTGTGTTAGAATGAATGTTTGAGGTGTATACAAGGCATTTATTTCATTTTTAGAAATTTTAATTTTTCACATTTTTCCATGAAATGTGCCAATACCCTCCCCTTTGGGTTCTAGGTGAAAATCTCCCTTGACACAAATCAAACAAAAATGTTTCCATGGTGTGTATTGTTGTTCATTTTCATCAAATAAACAAAATAAAACCCAGAAATACTCCTGAGAGACAAGAAATGAGCATAAAAGATGCTTCAGCACAAGTGTTTATGTTACTAAAAGAGCCCAAATTTCTAAAAATATTGCAAAAAACAACAATCTTCTGTTTTAGAGTGAATGTTTGAGGTGTTTAGAAGGCATTTATTTCATTTTTAGAAAATTTAAGTTTTCACATTTTTCCATGTAAAGTGCCAATTCCCCCTTCCTTTGGGTTCTAGGTGAAAATCTCACTCGAAACAAATCAAACAAAAATGTTTCCATGGTGTGTATTGGTGTTCATTTTCATCAAATAAACAAAATAAAACCCAGAATTAATCCTGAAAGACAAGAAATGAGCATAAAAGATGCTTCAGCCCAGGTGTTAATGTTACTAAAAGAGCCCAAATTTCTAAAAATATTGCGAAAAACAACAATCTTCTGTTTTAGAGTGAATGTTTGAGGTGTTTAGAAGGCATTTATTTCATTTTTAGAAAATTTAATTTTTCACATTTTTCCATGAAAAGTGCCAATACCCCCCCCTTTGGGTTCTAGGTGAAAATCTCACTCGAAACGCATCAAACAAAAATGTTTCCATGGTGTGTATTGTTGTTCATTTTCTTCAAATAAACAAAATAAAACCCAAAATAAATCATTAAAGACCAGAAATGAGCATAAAAGATGCCTCAGCGCAAGTGTTAATGTTAGTAAAAGAGCCCAAATTTCAAAAAATATTGCGAAAAACAACAATCTTCCATTATAGAGTGAATGTTTGAGGTGTATAGAAGGCATTTATTTCATTATTAGAAATTTTAATTTTTCACATTTTTCCATGAAAAGTGCCAATGACCCCCCCTTTTGGTTTTAGGTGAAAATCTTACTCGACCCGAATTAAACAAAAATGTTTCCATGGTGTGTATTGATGTTCATTTTCATCAAATAAACAAAATAAAACCCAGAATAAATCATTAAAGACAAGAAATGAGCATAAAAGATGCCTTAGCGCAAGTGTTAATGTTAGTAAAAGAGCCCAAATTTCCCAAAATATTGCGAAAAACAACAATCTTCCATTATAGAGTGTATGTTTGAGGTGTATAGAAGGCATTTATTTCATTTTTAGAAATTTTAATTTTTCACATTTTTCCATGAAAAGTGCCAATACCCCCCCCTTTGGCTTCTAGGTGAAAATCTCACTCGACACGAACCAAACAAAAATGTTTCCATGGTGTGTATTCTTGTACATTTTCATCAAATAAACAAAATAAAACCCAGAATTAATCTTGAAATACAAGAAATGTGCATAAAAGTTGCTTCAGCGAAAGTGTTAATGTTACTAAAAGAGCCCAAATTTCTAAAAATATTGCGAAAAACAACAATCTTCTGTTTTAGAGTGAATGTTTGAGGTGTTTAGAAGGCATTTATTTCATTTTTAGAAAATTTAATTTTTCACATTTTTCCATGAAACGTGCCAATACCCCCCCCTTTGGGTTCTAGGTGAAAATCTCACTCGACACAAATCAAACAAAAATGTATCCAAGGTGTGTATTGTTGTTCATTTTCATCAAATAAACAAAATAAAACCCAGAATTACTCCTGTAAGACAAGAAATGAGCATAAAAGATGCTACAGCGCAAGTGTTTATGTTCCTAAAAGAGCCCAAATTTCTAAAAATATTGCAAAAAACAACAATCTTCTGTTTTAGAGTGAATGTTTGAGGTGTTTAGAAGGCATTTATTTCATTTTTAGAAAATTTAAGTTTTCACATTTTTCCATGTAAAGTGCCAATTCCCCCTTCCTTTGGGTTCAAGGTGAAAATCTAACTCGACACAAATCAAACAAAAATGTTTCCATGGTGTGTATTGGTGTTTATTTTCATAAAATAAACAAAATAAAACCCAGAATTAATCCTGAAAGACAAGAAATGAGCATAAAAGATGCTTCAGCGCAAGTGTTATGTTACTAAAAGAGCCCAAATTTCTAAAAATATTGCGAAAAAAAACAATCTTCTGTTTTAGAGTGAATGTTTGAGGTGTTTAGAAGGCATTTATTTCATTTTTAGAAAATTTAATTTTTCACATTTTTCCATGAAAAGTGCCAATACCCCCCCGTTGGGTTCTAGGTGAAAATCTCACTCGACACAAATCAATCAAAAATGTATCCAAGGTGTGTATTGTTGTTCATTTTCATCAAATAAACAAAATAAAACCCAGAATTAATCCTGAAAAACAAGAAATGAGCATAAAAGATGCTTCAGCGCAAGTTTTAATGATACTAAAAGAGCCCAAATTTCTAAAAATATTGCGAAAAACAACAATCTTCTGTTTTAGAGTGAATGTTTGAGGTGTTTAGAAGGCATTTATTTCATTTTTAGAAAATTTAATTTTTCACATTTTTCCATGAAAAGTGCCAATACCCCCCCGTTGGGTTCTAGGTGAAAATCTCACTCGACACAAATCAATCAAAAATGTATCCAAGGTGTGTATTGTTGTTCATTTTCATCAAATAAACAACATAAAACCCAGAATGAATCCTGAAAGACAATAAATGATCATAAAAGATGCATCATCCCAGGTGTTAATGTTACTAAAGGAGCACAAATTTCTAAAAATATTGCGAAAAACAACAATCTTCTGTTTTAGGGTGAATTTTGAGGTGTTTAGAAGGCATTTATTTTATTTTTAGAAAATTTAATTTTTTCATTTTTCCATGAAAAGTACCAATACCCCCCCCTTTGGGTTCTAGGTGAAAATCTCACTCGACACAAATCAAACAAAAATGTTTCCATGGTGTGTATTGTTGTTCATATTCATCAAATAAACAAAATAAAACCCAGAAGTAAACCTGAAAGACAAGAAGGTAGCATAAAAGATGCTTTACTGCAAGCGTTAATGTTACTAAAAGAGCCCAAATTACTAAAAATATTGCGAAAAACAACAATCTTCTGTTTTAGAGTGAATGTTTGAGGTGTTTAGAAGGCATTTATTTCATTTTTAGGAAATTTAGTTTTTCACATTTTTCCATGAAAAGTGCCAATACCCCCCCCTTTGGGTTCTGGGTGAAAATCTCACTCGACACAAATCAATCAAAAATGTTTCCATGGTGTGTATTGTTGTTCATTTTCATCAAAAAAAGAAAATAAAACCCAGAAATAATCCTCAAAGACAAGAAATGAGCATAAAAGATGCTTCAGCGCAAGTGTTATGTTACTAAAAGAGCCCAAATTTCTAAAAAAATTGCGAAAAACAACAATCTTCTGTTTAAGAGTGAATGTTTGAGGTGTTTAGAAGGCATTTATTTCATTTTTAAAAAATTTAATTTTTCACATTTTTCCATGAAAAGTGCAAATACCCCCCCCTTTGGGTTCTAGGTGAAAATCTCACTCAACACAAATTAAACAAAAATGTATCCAAGGTGTGTATTGTTGTTCATTTTCATCAAATAAACAAAATAAAACCCAGAATGTATCCTGAAAGACAACAAATGATCATAAAAGATGCTTCAGCCCAGGTGTTAATGTTACTTAAAGAGCCCAAATTTCTTAAAATATTGCGAAAAACAACAATCTTCTGTGTTAGAATGAATGTTTGAGGTGTATACAAGGCATTTATTTCATTTTTAGAAATTTTAATTTTTCACATTTTTCCATGAAATGTGCCAATACCCCCCCCTTTGGGTTCTAGGTGAAAATCTCCCTTGACACAAATCAAACAAAAATGTTTCCATGGTGTGTATTGTTGTTCATTTTCATCAAATAAACAAAATAAAACCCAGAAATACTCCTGAGAGACAAGAAATGAGCATAAAAGATGCTTCAGCACAAGTGTTTATGTTACTAAAAGAGCCCAAATTTCTAAAAATATTGCAAAAAACAACAATCTTCTGTTTTAGAGTGAATGTTTGAGGTGTTTAGAAGGCATTTATTTCATTTTTAGAAAATTTAAGTTTTCACATTTTTCCATGTAAAGTGCCAATTCCCCCTTCCTTTGGGTTCTAGGTGAAAATCTCACTCGACACAAATCAAACAAAAATGTTTCCATGGTGTGTATTGGTGTTTATTTTCATTAAATAAACAAAATAAAACCCAGAATTAATCCTGAAAGACAAGAAATGAGCATAAAAGATGCTTCAGCGCAAGTGTTATGTTACTAAAAGAGCCCAAATTTCAAAAAATATTGCGAAAAACAACAATCTTCTGTTTTAGAGTGAATGTTTGAGATGTTTAGAAGGCATTTATTTCATTTTTAGAAAATTTAAGTTTTCACATTTTTCCATGTAAAGTGCCAATTCCCCCTTCCTTTGGGTTCTAGGTGAAAATCTCACTCGACACAAATCAAACAAAAATGTTTCCATGGTGTGTATTGGTGTTCATTTTCATCAAAAAAACAAAATAAATCCAGAATTAATCCTCAAAGACAAGAAATGAGCATAAAATATGCTTAAGCACAAGTGTTAATGTTACTAAAAGAGCCCAAATATCTAAAAATATTGCGAAAAACAACAATCTTCTGTTTTAGAATGAATGTTTGAGGTGTTTAGAAGGCATTTATTTCATTTTTAGGAATTTTAGTTTTTCACATTTTTCCATGAAAAGTGCCAATACCCCCCCCCTTGGGTTCTAGGTGAAAATCTCACTCGAAACAAATCAATCAAAAATGTTTCCATGGTGTGTATTGTTGTTCATTTTCATCAAAAAAAGAAAATAAAACCCAGAATTAATCCTCAAAGACAAGAAATGAGCATAAAAGATGCATCAGCGCAAGTGTTATGTTACTAAAAGAGCCCAAATTTCTAAAAATATTGCGAAAAATAACAATCTTCTGTTTAAGAGTGAATGTTTGAGGTAATTAGAAGGCATTTATTTCATTTTTAAAAAATTTAATTTTTCACATTTTTCCATGAAAAGTGCCAATACCCCCCCCTTTGGGTTCTAGGTGAAAATCTCACTCAATACAAATTAAACAAAAATGTATCCAAGGTGTGTATTGTTGTTCATTTTCATCAAATAAACAAAATAAAAACCCAGAATGTATCCTGAAAGACAACAAATGATCATAAAAGATGCTTCAGCCCAGGTGTTAATGTTACTAAAAGAGCCCAAATTTCTTAAAGTATTGCGAAAAACAACAATCTTCTGTGTTAGAATGAATGTTTGAGGTGTAGACAAGGCATTTATTTCATTTTTAGAAATTTTAATTTTTCACATTTTTCCATGAAATGTGCCAATACCCCCCCCTTTGGGTTCTAGGTGAAAATCTCCCTTGACACAAATCAAACAAAAATGTTTCCATGGTGTGTATTGTTGTTCATTTTCATCAAATAAACAAAATAAAACCCAGAAATACTCCTGAGAAACAAGAAATGAGCATAAAAGATGCTTCAGCACAAGTGTTTATGTTACTAAAAGAGCCCAAATTTCTAAAAATATTGCAAAAAACAACAATCTTCTGTTTTAGAGTGAATGTTTTAGGTGTTTAGAAGGCATTTATTTCATTTTTAGAAAATTTAAGTTTTCACATTTTTCCATGTAAAGTGCCAATTCCCCCTTCCTTTGGGTTCTAGGTGAAAATCTCACTCGACCAACATCAAACAAAAATGTTTCCATGGTGTGTATTGGTGTTCATTTTCATCAAATAAACAAAATAAAACCCAGAATTAATCCTGAAAGACAAGAAATGAGCATAAAAGATGCTTCAGCGCAAGGGTTATGTTACTAAAAGAGCCCAAATTTCAAAAAATATTGCGAAAAACAACAATCTTCTGTTTTAGAGTGAATGTTTGAGATGTTTAGAAGGCATTTATTTCATTTTTAGAAAATTTAATTTTTCACATTTTTCCATGAAAAGTGCCAATACCCCCCCTTTGGGTTCTAGTTGAAAATCTCACTCGACACAAATCAAACAAAAATGTTTCCATGGTGTTTATTGTTGTTCATATCATCAAATAAACAAAATAAAACCCAGTATAAACCTGAAAGACAAGAAATTAGCATAAAAGATGCTTTAGTGCAAGTGTTAATGTTACTAAAAGAGCCCAAATATCTAAAAATATTGCGAAAAACAAAAATCTTCTGTTTTAGAGTGAATGTTTGAGGTGTTTAGAAGGAATTTATTTCATTTTTAAAAATTTAGTTTTTCACATTTTTCCATGAAAAGTGCATATACCCCCCCTTTGGGTTCTAGGTGAAAATCTCACTCGACACAAATCAATCAAAAATGTTTCCATGGTGTGTATTGTTGTTCATTTTCATCAAATAAACAAAATAAAACCCAGAATTAATCCTGAAAGACAAGAAATGAGCATAAAAGATGCTTCAGCGCAAGTTTTAATGATATTAAAAGAGCCCAAATTTCTAAAAATATTGCGAAAAACAACAATCTTCTGTTTTAGAGTGAATGTTTGAGGTGTTTAGAAGGCATTTATTTCATTTTTAGAAAATTTAATTTTTCACATTTTTCCATGAAAAGTGCCAATACCCCCCCCTTTGGGTTCTAGGTGAAAATCTCACTCGAAACGCATCAAACAAAAATGTTTCCATGGTGTGTATTGTTGTTCATTTTCTTCAAATAAACAAAATAAAACCCAAAATAAATCATTAAAGACCAGAAATGAGCATAAAAGATGCCTCAGCGCAAGTGTTAATGTTAGTAAAAGAGCCCAAATTTCAAAAAATATTGCGAAAAACAACAATCTTCCATTATAGAGTGAATGTTTGAGGTGTATAGAAGATATTTATTTCATTATTAGAAATTTTAATTTTTCACATTTTTCCATGAAAAGTGCCAATGACCCCCCCTTTTGGTTTTAGGTGAAAATCTTACTCGACCCGAATTAAACAAAAATGTTTCCATGGTGTGTATTGATGTTCATTTTCATCAAATAAACAAAATAAAACCCAGAATAAATCATTAAAGACAAGAAATGAGCATAAAAGATGCCTTAGCGCAAGTGTTAATGTTAGTAAAAGAGCCCAAATTTCCCAAAATATTGCGAAAAACAACAATCTTCCATTATAGAGTGTATGTTTGAGGTGTATAGAAGGCATTTATTTCATTTTTAGAAATTTTAATTTTTCACATTTTTCCATGAAAAGTGCCAATACCCCCCCCTTTGGCTTCTAGGTGAAAATCTCACTCGACACGAACCAAACAAAAATGTTTCCATGGTGTGTATTCTTGTACATTTTCATCAAATAAACAAAATAAAACCCAGAATTAATCTTGAAATACAAGAAATGTGCATAAAAGTTGCTTCAGCGAAAGTGTTAATGTTACTAAAAGAGCCCAAATTTCTAAAAATATTGCGAAAAACAACAATCTTCTGTTTTAGAGTGAATGTTTGAGGTGTTTAGAAGGCATTTATTTCATTTTTAGAAAATTTAATTTTTCACATTTTTCCATGAAACGTGCCAATACCCCCTTCTTTGGGTTCTAGGTGAAAATCTCACTCGACACAAATCAAACAAAAATGTATCCAAGGTGTGTATTGTTGTTCATTTTCATCAAATAAACAAAATAAAACCCAGAATTACTCCTGTAAGACAAGAATTGAGCATAAAAGATGCTACAGCGCAAGTGTTTATGTTCCTAAAAGAGCCCAAATTTCTAAAAATATTGCAAAAAACAACAATCTTCTGTTTTAGAGTGAATGTTTGAGGTGTTTAGAAGGCATTTATTTCATTTTTAGAAAATTTAAGTTTTCACATTTTTCCATGTAAAGTGCCAATTCCCCCTTCCTTTGGGTTCAAGGTGAAAATCTAACTCGACACAAATCAAACAAAAATGTTTCCATGGTGTGTATTGGTGTTTATTTTCATAAAATAAACAAAATAAAACCCAGAATTAATCCTGAAAGACAAGAAATGAGCATAAAAGATGCTTCAGCGCAAGTGTTATGTTACTAAAAGAGCCCAAATTTCTAAAAATATTGCGAAAAAAAACAATCTTCTGTTTTAGAGTGAATGTTTGAGATGTTTAGAAGGCATTTATTTCATTTTTAGAAAATTTAATTTTTCACATTTTTCCATGAAAAGTGCCAATACCCTTTGGGTTCTAGGTGAAAATCTCACTCGACACAAATCAATCAAAAATGTATCCAAGGTGTGTATTGTTGTTCATTTTCATCAAATAAACAAAATAAAACCCAGAATAAATCCTGAAAGACAATAAATGATCATAAAAGATGCATCATCCCAGGTGTTAATGTTACTAAAGGAGCACAAATTTCTAAAAATATTGCGAAAAACAACAATCTTCTGTTTTAGAGTGAATGTTTGAGGTGTTTAGAAGGCATTTATTTTATTTTTAGAAAATTTAATTTTTTCATTTTTCCATGAAAAGTACCAATACCCCCCCCTTTGGGTTCTAGGTGAAAATCTCACTCGACACAAATCAAACAAAAATGTTTCCATGGTGTGTATTGTTGTTCATATTCATCAAATAAACAAAATAAAACCCAGAAGTAAACCTGAAAGACAAGAAGGTAGCATAAAAGATGCTTTACTGCAAGCGTTAATGTTACTAAAAGAGCCCAAATTACTAAAAATATTGCGAAAAACAACAATCTTCTGTTTTAGAGTGAATGTTTGAGGTGTTTAGAAGGCATTTATTTCATTTTTAGGAAATTTAGTTTTTCACATTTTTCCATGAAAAGTGCCAATACCCCCCCCTTTGGGTTCTGGGTGAAAATCTCACTTGACACAAATCAATCAAAAATGTTTCCATGGTGTGTATTGTTGTTCATTTTCATTAAAAAAAGAAAATAAAACCCAGAAATAATCCTCAAAGACAAGAAATGAGCATAAAAGATGCTTCAGCGCAAGTGTTATGTTACTAAAAGAGCCCAAATTTCTAAAAATATTGCGAAAAACAACAATCTTCTGTTTAAGAGTGAATGTTTGAGGTGTTTAGAAGGCATTTATTTCATTTTTAAAAAATTTAATTTTTCACATTTTTCCATGAAAAGTGCCAATGACCCCCCCTTTGGGTTCTAGGTGAAAATCTCACTCAACACAAATTAAACAAAAATGTATCCAAGGTGTGTATTGTTGTTCATTTTCATCAAATAAACAAAAAAAAACCCAGAAATACTCCTGAGAGACAAGAAATGAGCATAAAAGATGCTTCAGCACAAGTGTTTATGTTACTAAAAGAGCCCAAATTTCTAAAAATATTGCAAAAAACAACAATCTTCTGTTTTAGAGTGAATGTTTGAGGTGTTTAGAAGGCATTTATTTCATTTTTAGAAAATTTAAGTTTTCTCATTTTTCCATGTAAAGTGCCAATTCCCCCTTCCTTTGGGTTCTAGGTGAAAATCTCACTCGACACAAATCAAACAAAAATGTTTCCATGGTGTGTATTGGTGTTCATTTTCATCAAATAAACAAAATAAAACCCAGAATTAATCCTGAAAGACAAGAAATGAGCATAAAAGATGCTTCAGCGCAAGGGTTATGTTACTAAAAGAGCCCAAATTTCAAAAAATATTGCGAAAAACAAAAATCTTCTGTTTTAGAGTGAATGTTTGAGATGTTTAGAAGGCATTTATTTCATTTTTAGAAAATTTAATTTTTCACATTTTTCCATGAAAAGTGCCAATACCCCCCCCTTTGGGTTCTAGTTGAAAATCTCACTCGACATAAATCAAACAAAAATGTTTCCATGGTGTGTATTGTTGTTCATATTCATCAAATAAACAAAATAAAACCCAGAATAAACCTGAAAGACAAGAAATTAGCATAAAAGATGCTTTAGTGCAAGTGTTAATGTTACTAAAAGAGCCCAAATATCTAAAAATATTGCGAAAAACAACAATCTTCTGTTTTAGAGTGAATGTTTGAGGTGTTTAGAAGGCATTTATTTCATTTTTAGAAAATTTAATTTTTCACATTTTTCCATGAAAAGTGCCAATACCCCCCCGTTGGGTTCTAGGTGAAAATCTCACTCGACACAAATCAATCAAAAATGTATCCAAGGTGTGTATTGTTGTTCATTTTCATCAAATAAACAAAATAAAACCCAGAATTAATCCTGAAAAACAAGAAATGAGCATAAAAGATGCTTCAGCGCAAGTTTTAATGATACTAAAAGAGCCCAAATTTCTAAAAATATTGCGAAAAACAACAATCTTCTGTTTTAGAGTGAATGTTTGAGGTGTTTAGAAGGCATTTATTTCATTTTTAGAAAATTTAATTTTTCACATTTTTCCATGAAAAGTGCCAATACCCCCCCGTTGGGTTCTAGGTGAAAATCTCACTCGACACAAATCAATCAAAAATGTATCCAAGGTGTGTATTGTTGTTCATTTTCATCAAATAAACAACATAAAACCCAGAATGAATCCTGAAAGACAATAAATGATCATAAAAGATGCATCATCCCAGGTGTTAATGTTACTAAAGGAGCACAAATTTCTAAAAATATTGCGAAAAACAACAATCTTCTGTTTTAGGGTGAATTTTGAGGTGTTTAGAAGGCATTTATTTTATTTTTAGAAAATTTAATTTTTTCATTTTTCCATGAAAAGTACCAATACCCCCCCCTTTGGGTTCTAGGTGAAAATCTCACTCGACACAAATCAAACAAAAATGTTTCCATGGTGTGTATTGTTGTTCATATTCATCAAATAAACAAAATAAAACCCAGAAGTAAACCTGAAAGACAAGAAGGTAGCATAAAAGATGCTTTACTGCAAGCGTTAATGTTACTAAAAGAGCCCAAATTACTAAAAATATTGCGAAAAACAACAATCTTCTGTTTTAGAGTGAATGTTTGAGGTGTTTAGAAGGCATTTATTTCATTTTTAGGAAATTTAGTTTTTCACATTTTTCCATGAAAAGTGCCAATACCCCCCCCTTTGGGTTCTGGGTGAAAATCTCACTCGACACAAATCAATCAAAAATGTTTCCATGGTGTGTATTGTTGTTCATTTTCATCAAAAAAAGAAAATAAAACCCAGAAATAATCCTCAAAGACAAGAAATGAGCATAAAAGATGCTTCAGCGCAAGTGTTATGTTACTAAAAGAGCCCAAATTTCTAAAAAAATTGCGAAAAACAACAATCTTCTGTTTAAGAGTGAATGTTTGAGGTGTTTAGAAGGCATTTATTTCATTTTTAAAAAATTTAATTTTTCACATTTTTCCATGAAAAGTGCAAATACCCCCCCCTTTGGGTTCTAGGTGAAAATCTCACTCAACACAAATTAAACAAAAATGTATCCAAGGTGTGTATTGTTGTTCATTTTCATCAAATAAACAAAATAAAACCCAGAATGTATCCTGAAAGACAACAAATGATCATAAAAGATGCTTCAGCCCAGGTGTTAATGTTACTTAAAGAGCCCAAATTTCTTAAAATATTGCGAAAAACAACAATCTTCTGTGTTAGAATGAATGTTTGAGGTGTATACAAGGCATTTATTTCATTTTTAGAAATTTTAATTTTTCACATTTTTCCATGAAATGTGCCAATACCCCCCCCTTTGGGTTCTAGGTGAAAATCTCCCTTGACACAAATCAAACAAAAATGTTTCCATGGTGTGTATTGTTGTTCATTTTCATCAAATAAACAAAATAAAACCCAGAAATACTCCTGAGAGACAAGAAATGAGCATAAAAGATGCTTCAGCACAAGTGTTTATGTTACTAAAAGAGCCCAAATTTCTAAAAATATTGCAAAAAACAACAATCTTCTGTTTTAGAGTGAATGTTTGAGGTGTTTAGAAGGCATTTATTTCATTTTTAGAAAATTTAAGTTTTCACATTTTTCCATGTAAAGTGCCAATTCCCCCTTTCTTTGGGTTCTAGGTGAAAATCTCACTCGACACAAATCAAACAAAAATGTTTCCATGGTGTGTATTGGTGTTTATTTTCATTAAATAAACAAAATAAAACCCAGAATTAATCCTGAAAGACAAGAAATGAGCATAAAAGATGCTTCAGCGCAAGTGTTATGTTACTAAAAGAGCCCAAATTTCAAAAAATATTGCGAAAAACAACAATCTTCTGTTTTAGAGTGAATGTTTGAGATGTTTAGAAGGCATTTATTTCATTTTTAGAAAATTTAAGTTTTCACATTTTTCCATGTAAAGTGCCAATTCCCCCTTCCTTTGGGTTCTAGGTGAAAATCTCACTCGACACAAATCAAACAAAAATGTTTCCATGGTGTGTATTGGTGTTCATTTTCATCAAAAAAACAAAATAAATCCAGAATTAATCCTCAAAGACAAGAAATGAGCATAAAATATGCTTAAGCACAAGTGTTAATGTTACTAAAAGAGCCCAAATATCTAAAAATATTGCGAAAAACAACAATCTTCTGTTTTAGAATGAATGTTTGAGGTGTTTAGAAGGCATTTATTTCATTTTTAGGAATTTTAGTTTTTCACATTTTTCCATGAAAAGTGCCAATACCCCCCCCCTTGGGTTCTAGGTGAAAATCTCACTCGACACAAATCAATCAAAAATGTTTCCATGGTGTGTATTGTTGTTCATTTTCATCAAAAAAAGAAAATAAAACCCAGAATTAATCCTCAAAGACAAGAAATGAGCATAAAAGATGCATCAGCGCAAGTGTTATGTTACTAAAAGAGCCCAAATTTCTAAAAATATTGCGAAAAATAACAATCTTCTGTTTAAGAGTGAATGTTTGAGGTAATTAGAAGGCATTTATTTCATTTTTAAAAAATTTAATTTT
Organism: Hetaerina americana; assembly: GCF_022747635.1. NCBI lineage: Eukaryota > Metazoa > Arthropoda > Insecta > Odonata > Calopterygidae > Hetaerina > Hetaerina americana. The sequence continues at coordinate 102,738 of NW_027287100.1, read as the reverse complement.
TCACATTTTTCCATGAAAAGTGCCAATACCCCCCCCTTTGGGTTCTAGGTGAAAATCTCACTCAATACAAATTAAACAAAAATGTATCCAAGGTGTGTATTGTTGTTCATTTTCATCAAATAAACAAAATAAAAACCCAGAATGTATCCTGAAAGACAACAAATGATCATAAAAGATGCTTCAGCCCAGGTGTTAATGTTACTAAAAGAGCCCAAATTTCTTAAAGTATTGCGAAAAACAACAATCTTCTGTGTTAGAATGAATGTTTGAGGTGTAGACAAGGCATTTATTTCATTTTTAGAAATTTTAATTTTTCACATTTTTCCATGAAATGTGCCAATACCCCCCCCTTTGGGTTCTAGGTGAAAATCTCCCTTGACACAAATCAAACAAAAATGTTTCCATGGTGTGTATTGTTGTTCATTTTCATCAAATAAACAAAATAAAACCCAGAAATACTCCTGAGAGACAAGAAATGAGCATAAAAGATGCTTCAGCACAAGTGTTTATGTTACTAAAAGAGCCCAAATTTCTAAAAATATTGCAAAAAACAACAATCTTCTGTTTTAGAGTGAATGTTTTAGGTGTTAAGAAGGCATTTATTTCATTTTTAGAAAATTTAAGTTTTCACATTTTTCCATGTAAAGTGCCAATTCCCCCTTCCTTTGGGTTCTAGGTGAAAATCTCACTCGACCAACATCAAACAAAAATGTTTCCATGGTGTGTATTGGTGTTCATTTTCATCAAATAAACAAAATAAAACCCAGAATTAATCCTGAAAGACAAGAAATGAGCATAAAAGATGCTTCAGCGCAAGGGTTATGTTACTAAAAGAGCCCAAATTTCAAAAAATATTGCGAAAAACAACAATCTTCTGTTTTAGAGTGAATGTTTGAGATGTTTAGAAGGCATTTATTTCATTTTTAGAAAATTTAATTTTTCACATTTTTCCATGAAAAGTGCCAATACCCCCCCTTTGGGTTCTAGTTGAAAAATCACTCGACACAAATCAAACAAAAATGTTTCCATGGTGTTTATTGTTGTTCATATCATGAAATAAACAAAATAAAACCCAGTATAAACCTGAAAGACAAGAAATTAGCATAAAAGATGCTTTAGTGCAAGTGTTAATGTTACTAAAAGAGCCCAAATATCTAAAAATATTGCGAAAAACAAAAATCTTCTGTTTTAGAGTGAATGTTTGAGGTGTTTAGAAGGAATTTATTTCATTTTTAAAAATTTAGTTTTTCACATTTTTCCATGAAAAGTGCATATACCCCCCCTTTGGGTTCTAGGTGAAAATCTCACTCGACACAAATCAATCAAAAATGTTTCCATGGTGTGTATTGTTGTTCATTTTCATCAAATAAACAAAATAAAACCCAGAATTAATCCTGAAAGACAAGAAATGAGCATAAAAGATGCTTCAGCGCAAGTTTTAATGATATTAAAAGAGCCCAAATTTCTAAAAATATTGCGAAAAACAACAATCTTCTGTTTTAGAGTGAATGTTTGAGGTGTTTAGAAGGCATTTATTTCCTTTTTAGAAAATTTAATTTTTCACATTTTTCCATGAAAAGTGCCAATACCCCCCCGTTGGGTTCTAGGTGAAAATCTTACTCGACACAAATCAAACAAAAATGTATCCAAGGTGTGTATTGATGTTCATTTTCATCAAAAAAACAAAATAAAACCCAGAATGAATCCTGAAAGACAATAAATGATCATAAAAGATTCTTCAGCCCAGGTGTTAATGTTGCTAAAACAGCCCAAATTTCTTAAAATATTGCGAAAAACAACAATCTTCTGTATTAGAGTGAATGTTTGAGGTGTTTATAAGGCATTTATTTCATTTTTAGAAAATTTAATTTTTCACATTTTTCCATGAAAAGTGCCAATACCCCCCCCTTTCTGTTCTAGGTGAAAATCTCCCTTGACCCAATTCAAACAAAAATGTTTCCATGGTGTGTATTGTTGTTCATTTTCATTAAAATAAACAAAATAAAACCCAGAATTAATCCTGAAAGACAAGAAAGGAGCATAAAAGTTGCTTCAGCGCATGAGTTAATGTTACTAAAAGAGCCCAAATTTCTAAAAAAATTGCGAAAAACGACAATCTTCTGTTTTAGAGTGAATCTTTGAGGTGTTTAGAAGACATTTATTTCATTTTTAGAAAATTTAATTTTTCACATTTTTCCATGAAAAGTGCCAATACCCCTTTGGGTTCTAGGTGAAAATCACACTTGAACCAGTTCAAACAAAAATTTTTCCATGGTGTGTATTGTTGTTCATTTTCATCAAATAAACAAAATAAAACCCAGAATTAATCGTGAAAGACAAGAAATGAGCATAAAAGTTGCTTCAGCGCAAGTTATAAAGTTACTAAAAGAGCCCAAATTTCAAAAAATATTGCGAAAAACAACAATCTTCTGTTTTAGAGTGAATGTTTGAGGTGTTTAGAAGGCAATTGTTTCATTTTTAGAAAATTTAATTTTTCACATTTTTCCATGGAAAGTTCCAATACCCCCCCCTTTGGGTTCTAGGTGAAAATCTCACTCAACACAAAAAAAACAAAAATGTTTCCATGGTGTGTATTGTTGTACATTTTCATCAAATAAACAAAATAAAACCCAGAATTAATCCTGATAGACAAGAAATGAGCATAAAAGTTGCTTCAGTTCAAGTGTTAATGTTACTAAAACAGCCCAAATTCGTAAAAAAATATTGCGAAAAACAACAATTTTTCTGTTTTAGAGTGAATGTTTGAGGTGTTTAGAAGGCATTTATTTCATTTTTAGAAAATTTAATTTTTCACATTTTTCCATGAAAAGTGCCAATACCCCCCCCCTTGGTTCTAGGTGAAAATCTCACTGGTCACAAATCAATCAAAAATGTATCAAACGTGAGTATTGTTGTTCATTTTCATCAATAAACAAAATAAAACCCAGAATGAATTTTGAAAGACAATAAATGATCATAAAAGATGCTTAAGCCCAGGTGTTAATGTTACTAAAAGAGCCCACATTTCTAAAATAATTGCGAAAAACAACAATCTTCTGTATCAGAGTGAATGTTTGAGGTGTTTAGAAGGCATTTATTTCATTTTTAGAAAATTTAATTTTTAACATTTTTCCATGAAAAATGCCAATACCCCCCCCTTTGGGATCTAGGTGAAAATCTCACTCGAAACAAATCAAACAAAAATGTTTCCTTGGTGTGTATTGTTGTTCATATTCATCAAATAAACAAAATAAAACCCAGAATTAAACCTGAAAGACAAGAAATTAGCATAAAAGATGCTTTAGTGCAAGTGTTAATGTTTCTAAAAGAGCCCAAATATCTAAAAATATTGCGAAAAACAACAATCTTCTGTTTTAGAGTGAATGTTTGAGGTGTTTAGAAGGAATTTATTTCATTTTTAAAAATTTAGTTTTTCACATTTTTCCATGAAAAGTGCCAATACCCATCCCTTTGGGTTCTAGGTGAAAATCTCACTCAACACAAATCAAACAAAAATGTATCCAAGGTGTGTATTGTTGTTCATTTTCATCAAATAAACAAAATAAAACGCAGAATGTATCCTGAAAGACAATAAATGATCATAAAAGATGCTTCAGCCCAGGTGTTAATGTTACTAAAAGAGCCCAAATTTCTTAAAATATTGCGAAAAACAACAATCTTCTGTATTAGAGTGAATGTTTGAGGAGTTTATAAGGCATTTATTTCATTTTTAGAAAATTTAATTTTTTTACATTTTTCCATGATAAGTGCCAATACCCCCCCTTTGGGTTCTAGGTGAATATCTCACTTGAACCAATTCAAACAAAAATGTTTCCATGGTGTGTATTGTTGTTCATTTTCATCAAATAAACAAAATAAAACCCAGAATTAATCCTGAAAGACAAGAAATGAGCATAAAAGTTGCTTCAGCACAGGTGTTAAAGTTGCTAAAAGAGCCCAAATTTCTAAAAATATTGCGAAAAACAAATCTCTTCTGTTTTAGAGTGAATGTTTGAGGTGTTTAGAAGGAATTTATTTCATTTTTAAAAAATTTAGTTTTTCACATTTTTCCATGAAAAGTGCATATACCCCCCCTTTGGGTTCTAGGTGAAAATCTCACTCGACACAAATCAATCAAAAATGTTTCCATGGTGTGTATTGTTGTTCATTTTCATCAAATAAAAAAAATAAAACCCAGAATTAATCCTGAAAGACAAGAAATGAGCATAAAAGATGCTTCAGCGCAAGTGTTAATGTTACTAAAAGAGCCCAAATTTCTAAAAATATTGCGAAAAACAACAATCTTCTGTTTTAGAGTGAATGTTTGAGGTGTTTAGAAGGCATTTATTTCATTTTTAGAAAATTTAATTTTTCACATTTTTCCATGAAAAGTGCCAATACCCCCCCGTTGGGTTCTAGGTGAAAATCTTACTCGACACAAATCAAACAAAAATGTATCCAAGGTGTGTATTGATGTTCATTTTCATCAAATAAACTAAATAAAACCCAGAATGAATCCTGAAAGACAATAAATGATCATAAAAGATTCTTCAGCCCGGGTGTTAATGTTACTAAAAGAGCCCAAATATCTAAAAATATTGCGAAAAAAAAAATCTTCTGTTTTAGAGTGAATGTTTGAGGTGTTTAGAAGGAATTTATTTCATTTTTAAAAATTTAGTTTTTCACATTTTTCCATGAAAAGTGCATATACCCCCCCTTTGGGTTCTAGGTGAAAATCTCACTCGACACAAATCAATCAAAAATGTTTCCATGGTGTGTATTGTTGCTCATTTTCATCAAATAAACAAAATAAAACCCAGAATTAATCCTGAAAGACAAGAAATGAGCATAAAAGATGCTTCAGCGCAAGTTTTAATGATACTAAAAGAGCCCAAATTTCTAAAAATATTGCGAAAAACAACAATCTTCTGTTTTAGAGTGAATGTTTGAGGTGTTGAGAAGGCATTTATTTCATTTTTAGAAAATTTAATTTTTCACATTTTTACATGAAAAGTGCCAATACCCGCCCGTTGGGTTCTAGGTGAAAATCTTACTCGACACAAATCAAACAAAAATGTATCAAAGGTGTGTATTGATGTTCATTTTCATCAAATAAACAAAATAAAACCCAGAATGAATCCTGAAAGACAATAAATGATCATAAAAGATTCTTCAGCCCAGGTGTTAATGTTGCTAAAAGAGCCCAAATTTCTTAAAATATTGCGAAAAACAACAATCTTCTGTATTAGAGTGAATGTTTGAGGTGTTTATAAGGCATTTATTTCATTTTTAGAAAATTTAATTTTTCACATTTTTCCATGAAAAGTGCCAATACCCCCCCCTTTGGGTTCTAGGTGAAAATCTCCCTTGACACAATTCAAACAAAAATGTTTCCATGGTGTGTATTGTTGTTCATTTTCATCAAATAAACAAAATAAAACCCAGAATTAATCCTGAAAGACAAGAAATGAGCATAAAAGTTGCTTCAGCGCATGTGTTAATGTTACTCAAAGAGCCCAAATTTCTAAAAAAATTGCGAAAAACAACAATCTTCTGTTTTAGAGTGAATGTTTGAGGTGTTTAGAAGACATTTATTTCATTTTTAGAAAATTTAATTTTTCACATTTTTCCATGGAAAGTGCCAATACCCCTTTGGGTTCTAGGTGAAAATCACACTTGAACCAGTTCAAACAAAAATGTTTCCATGGTGTGTATTGTTGTTCATTTTCATCAAATAAACAAAATAAAACCCAGAATTAATCCTGAAAGACAAGAAATGAGCATAAAAGTTGCTTCAGCGCAAGTTATAAAGTTACTAAAAGAGCCCAAATTTCAAAAAATATTGCGAAAAACGACAATCTTCTGTTTTAGAGTGAATGTTTGAGGTGTTTAGAAGGCAATTGTTTCATTTTTAGAAAATTTAATTTTTCACATTTTTCCATGGAAAGTTCCAATACCCCCCCCTTTGGGTTCTAGGTGAAAATCTCACTCAACACAAATCAAACAAAAATGTTTCCATGGTGTGTATTGTTGTACATTTTCATCAAATAAACAAAATAAAACCCAAAATTAATCCTGAAAGACAAGAAATGAGCATAAAAGTTGCTTCAGTTCAAGTGTTAATGTTACTAAAAGAGCCCAAATTCGTAAAAAAATATTGCGAAAAACAACAATTTTTCTGTTTTAGAGTGAATGTTTGAGGTGTTTAGAAGGCATTTATTTCATTTTTAGAAAATTTAATTTTTCACATTTTTCCATGAAAAGTGCCAATACCCCCCCCCTTGGGTTCTAGGTGAAAATCTCAATGGTCACAAATCAATCAAAAATGTATCAAAGGTGTGCATTGTTGTTCATTTTCATCAAATAAACAAAATAAAACCCAGAATGAATCCTGAAAGACAATAAATGATCATAAAAGATGCTTCAGCCCAGGTGTTAATGTTACTAAAAGAGCCCACATTTCTAAAATAATTGCGAAAAACAACAATCTTCTGTATTAGAGTGAATGTTTGAGGTGTTTAGAAGGCATTTATTTCATTTTTAGAAAATTTAATTTTTAACATTTTTCCATGAAAAATGCCAATACCCCCCCTTTGGGATCTAGGTGAAAATCTCACTCGAAACAAATCATACAAAAATGTTTCCTTGGTGTGTATTGTTGTTCATATTCATCAAATAAACAAAATAAAACCCAGAATTAAACCTGAAAGACAAGAAATTAGGATAAAAGATGCTTTAGTGCAAGTGTTAATGTTACTAAAAGAGCCAAAATATCTAAAAATATTGCGAAAAACAACAATCTTCTGTTTTAGAGTGAATGTTTGAGGTGTTTAGAAGGAATTTATTTCATTTTTAAAAATTTAGTTTTTCACATTTTTCCATGAAAAGTGCATATACCCCCCCTTTGGGTTCTACGTGAAAATCTCACTCGACACAAATCAATCAAAAATGTTTCCATGGTGTGTATTGTTGTTCATTTTCATCAAATAAAAAAAATAAAACCCAGAATTAATCCTGAAAGACAAGAAATGAGCATAAAAGATGCTTCAGCGCAAGTGTTAATGATACTAAAAGAGCCCAAATTTCTAAAAATATTGCGTAAAACAACAATCTTCTGTTTTAGAGTGAATGTTTGAGGTGTTTAGGAATTTATTTTATTTTTAAAAATTTAGTTTTTCACATTTTTCCATGAAAAGTGCATATACCCCCCCTTTGGGTCCTAGGTGAAAATCTCACTCAACACAAATCAAACAAAAATGTATCCAAGGTGTGTATTGTTGTTCATTTTCGTCAAATAAACAAAATAAAACGCAGAAGGTATCCTGAAAGACAATAAATGATCATAAAAGATGTTTCAGCCCAGGTGTTAATGTTACTAAAAGAGCCCAAATTTCTTAAAATATTGCGAAAAACAACAATCTTCTGTATTAGAAAGAATGTTTGAGGTGTTTATAAGGCATTTATTTCATTTTTAGAAAATTTAATTTTTTTACATTTTTCCATGATAAGTGCCAATACCCATCCCTTTGGGTTCTAGGTGAAAATCTCCCTTGACACAATTCAAACAAAAATGTTTCCATGGTGTGTATTGTTGTTCATTTTCCACAAATAAACACAATAAAACCCAGAATTAATCCTGAAAGACAAGAAATGAGCATAAAAGTTACTTCAGCGCATGTGTTAATGTTACTAAAAGAGCCCAAATTTCAAAAAATATTGCGAAAATCAAAAATCTTCTGTTTTAGGGTGAATGTTTGAGGTGTTTAGAAGGCATTTATTTCATTTTTAGAAAATTTAATTTTTCACTTTTTTCCATGAAAAGTCCAATACCCCCCCTTTGGGTTCTAGGTGAAAATCTCACTTGAACCAATTCAAACAAAAATGTTTCCATGGTGTGTATTGTTGTTCATTTTCATCAAATAAACAAAATAAAACCCAGAATTAATCCTGAAAGACAAGAAATGAGCATAAAAGTTGCTTCAGCACAGGTGTTAAAGTTGCTAAAAGAGACCAAATTTCTAAAAATATTGCGAAAAACAAATCTCTTCTGTTTTAGAGTGAATGTTTGAGGTGTTTAGAAGGAATTTATTTCATTTTTAAAAAATTTAATTTTTCACATTTTTCCATGAAAAGTGCCAATACCCCCCCCCTTGGGTTCTAGGTGAAAATCTCACTGGTCACAAATCAATCAAAAATGTATCAAACGTGAGTATTGTTGTTCATTTTCATCAAATAAACAAAATAAAACCCAGAATGAATCCTGAAAGACAATAAAAGATCATAAAAGATGCTTCAGCCCAGGTGTTAATGTTACTAAAAGAGCCCACATTTCTAAAATAATTGCGAAAAACAACAATCTTCTGTATCAGAGTGAATGTTTGAGGTGTTTAGAAGGCATTTATTTCATTTTTAGAAAATTTAATTTTTAACATTTTTCCATGAAAAATGCCAATACCCCCCCCTTTGGGATCTAGGTGAAAATCTCACTCGAAACAAATCAAACAAAAATGTTTCCTTGGTGTGTATTGTTGTTCATATTCATCAAATAAACAAAATAAAACCCAGAATTAAACCTGAAAGACAAGAAATTAGCATAAAAGATGCTTTAGTGCAAGTGTTAATGTTACTAAAAGAGCCCAAATATCTAAAAATATTGCGAAAATAACAATCTTCTGTTTTAGAGTGAATGTTTGAGGTGTTTAGAAGGAATTTATTTCATTTTTAAAAATTTAGTTTTTCACATTTTTCCATGAAAAGTGCCAATACCCCCCCTTTGGGTTCTAGGTGAAAATCTCACTCAACACAAATCAAACAAAAATGCATCCAAGGTGTGTATTGTTGTTCATTTTCATCAAATAAACAAAATAAAACGCAGAATGTATCCTGAAAGACAATAAATGATCATAAAAGATGCTTCAGCCCAGGTGTTAATGTTACTAAAAGAGCCCAAATTTCTTAAAATATTGCGAAAAACAACAATCTTCTGTATTAGAGTGAATGTTTGAGGAGTTTATAAGGCATTTATTTCATTTTTAGAAAATTTAATTTTTTTACATTTTTCCATGATAAGTGCCAATACCCATCCCTTTGGGTTCTAGGTGAAAATCTCCCTTGACACAATTCAAACAAAAATGTTTCCATGGTGTGTATTGTTGTTCATTTTCATCAAATAAACACAATAAAACCCAGAATTAATCCTGAAAGACAAGAAATGAGCATAAAAGTTGCTTCAGCGCTTGTGTTAATGTTACTAAAAGAGCCCAAATTTCAAAAAATATTGCGAAAATCAAAAATCTTCTGTTTTAGGGTGAATAATTGAGGTGTTTAGAAGGCATTTATTTCATTTTTAGAAAATTTAATTTTTCACTTTTTTCCATGAAAAGTCCAATACCCCCCCTTTGGGTTCTAGGTGAAAATCTCACTTGAACCAATTCAAACAAAAATGTTTCCATGGTGTGTATTGTTGTTCATTTTCATCAAATAAACAAAATAAAACCCAGAATTAATCCTGAAAGACAAGAAATGAGCATAAAAGTTGCTTCAGCACAGGTGTTAAAGTTGCTAAAAGAGCCCAAATTTCTAAAAATATTGCGAAAAACAAATCTCTTCTGTTTTAGAGTGAATGTTTGAGGTGTTTAGAAGGAATTTATTTCATTTTTAAAAAATTTAGTTTTTCACATTTTTCCATGAAAAGTGCATATACCCCCCCTTTGGGTTCTAGGTGAAAAACTCACTCGACACAAATCAATCAAAAATGTTTCCATGGTGTGTATTGTTGTTCATTTTCATCAAATAAACAAAATAAAACCCAGAATTAATCCTGAAAGACAAGAAATGAGCATAAAAGTAGCTTCAGCGCAAGTTATAAAGTTACTAAAAGAGCCCAAATTTCAAAAAATATTGCGAAAAACAACAATCTTTTTTTTTTGAGTGAATGTTTGAGGTGTTTAGAAGGCAATTGTTTCATTTTTAGAAAATTTAATTTTTCACATTTTTCCATGGAAAGTTCCAATACCCCCCTTTGGGTTCTAGGTGAAAATCTCACTCAACACAAATCAAACAAAAATGTTTCCATGGTGTGTATTGTTGTACATTTTCATCAAATAAACAAAATAAAACCCAGAATTAATCCTGAAAGACAAGAAATGAGCATAAAAGTTACTTCAGTTCAAGTGTTAATGTTACAAAAAGAGCCCAAATTCGTAAAAAAATATTGCGAAAAACAACAATTTTTCTGTTTTAGAGTGAATGTTTGAGGTGTTTAGAAGGCATTTATTTCATTTTTAGAAAATTTAATTTTTCACATTTTTCCATGAAAAGTGCCAATACCCCCCCCCTTGGGTTCTAGGTGAAAATCTCACTGGTCACAAATCAATCAAAAATGTATCAAAGGTGTGCATTGTTGTTCATTTTCATCAAATAAAAAAAATAAAACCCAGAATGAATCCTGAAAGACAATAAATGATCATAAAAGATGCTTCAGCCCAGGTGTTAATGTTACTAAAAGAGCCCACATTTCTAAAATAATTGCGAAAAACAACAATCTTCTGTATAAGAGTGAATGTTTGAGGTGTTTAGAAGGCATTTATTTCATTTTTAGAAAATTTAATTTTTAACATTTATCCATGAAAAATGCCAATACCCCCCCTTTGGGATCTAGGTGAAAATCTCACTCGAAACAAATCAAACAAAAATGTTTCCTTGGTGTGTATTGTTTTTCATATTCATCAAATAAACAAAATAAAACCCAGAATTAAACCTGAAAGACAAGAAATTAGGATAAAAGATGCTTTAGTGCAAGTGTTAATGTTACTAAAAGAGCCAAAATATCTAAAAATATTGCGAAAAACAACAATCTTCTGTTTTAGAGTGAATGTTTGAGGTGTTTAGAAGGAATTTATTTCATTTTTATAAATTTAGTTTTTCACATTTTTCCATGAAAAGTGCATAAACCCCCCCTTTGGGTTCTAGGTGAAAATCTCACTCGACACAAATCAATCAAAAATGTTTCCATGGTGTGTATTGTTGTTCATTTTCATCAAATAAACAAAATAAAACCCAGAATTAATCCTGAAAGACAAGAAATGAGCATAAAAGGTTCTTCAGCGCAAGTGTTAATGATACTAAAAGAGCCCAAATTTCTAAAAATATTGCGAAAAACAACAATCTTCTGTTTTAGAGTGAATGTTTGAGGTGTTTAGGAATTTATTTCATTTTTAAAAATTTAGTTTTTCACATTTTTCCATGAAAAGTGCATATACCCCCCCTTTGGGTCCTAGGTGAAAATCTCACTCAACACAAATCAAACAAAAATGTATCCAAGGTGTGTATTGTTGTTCATTTTCATCAAATAAACAAAATAAAACGCAGAATGTATCCTGAAAGACAATAAATGATCATAAAAGATGTTTCAGCCCAGGTGTTAATGTTACTAAAAGAGCCCAAATTTCTTAAAATATTGCGAAAAACAACAATCTTTTGTATTAGAGTGAATGTTTGAGGTGTTTATAAGGCATTTATTTCATTTTTAGAAAATTTAATTTTTTTACATTTTTCCATGATAAGTGCCAATACCCATCCCTTTGGGTTCTAGGTGAAAATCTCCCTTGACACAATTCAAACAAAAATGTTTCCATGGTGTGTATTGTTGTTCATTTTCCACAAATAAACACAATAAAACCCAGAATTAATCCTGAAAGACAAGAAATGAGCATAAAAGTTACTTCAGCGCATGTGTTAATGTTACTAAAAGAGCCCAAATTTCAAAAAATATTGCGAAAATCAAAAATCTTCTGTTTTAGGGTGAATGTTTGAGGTGTTTAGAAGGCATTTATTTCATTTTTAGAAAATTTAATTTTTCACTTTTTTCCATGAAAAGTGCCAATACCCCCCCCCTTGGGTTCTAGGTGAAAATCTCCCTTGACACAATTCAAACAAAAATGTTTCCATGGTGTGTATTGTTGTTCATTTTCCACAAATAAACACAATAAAACCCAGAATTAATCCTGAAAGACAAGAAATGAGCATAAAAGTTACTTCAGCGCATGTGTTAATGTTACTAAAAGAGCCCAAATTTCAAAAAATATTGCGAAAATCAAAAATCTTCTGTTTTAGGGTGAATGTTTGAGGTGTTTAGAAGGCATTTATTTCATTTTTAGAAAATTTAATTTTTCATTTTTTCCATGAAAAGTCCAATACCCCCCCTTTGGGTTCTAGGTGAAAATCTCACTTGAACCAATTCAAACAAAAATGTTTCCATGGTGTGTATTGTTGTTCATTTTCATCAAATAAACAAAATAAAACCCAGAATTAATCCTGAAAGACAAGAAATGAGCATAAAAGTTACTTCAGCACAAGTGTTAAAGTTGCTAAAAGAGCCCAAACTTCTAAAAATATTGCGAAAAACAAATCTCTTCTGTATTAGAGTGAATGTTTGAGGTGTTTATAAGGCATTTATTTCATTTTTAGAAAATTTAATTTTTCACATTTTTCCATGAAAAGTGCCAATACCCCCCCGTTGGGTTCTAGGTGAAAATCTCACTCGAAACAAATCAAACAAAAATGTATCCAAGGTGTGTATTGATGTTCATTTTCATCAAATAAACTAAATAAAACCCAGAATGAATCCTGAAAGACAATAAATGATCATAAAAGATTCTTCAGCCCGGGTGTTAATGTTACTAAAAGAGCCCAAATATCTAAAAATATTGCGAAAAACAACAATCTTCTGTTTTAGAGTGAATGTTTGAGGTGTTTAGAAGGAATTTATTTCATTTTTAAAAATTTAGTTTTTCACATTTTTCCATGAAAAGTGCATATACCCCCCCTTTGGGTTCTAGGTGAAAATCTCACTGGTCACAAATCAATCAAAAATGTATCAAAGGTGTGCATTGTTGTTCATTTTCATCAAATAAACAAAATAAAACCCAGAATGAATCCTGAAAGACAATAAATGATCATAAAAGATGCTTCAGCCCAGGTGTTAATGTTACTAAAAGAGCCCACATTTCTAAAATAATTGCGAAAACAACAATCTTCTGTTTTAGAGTGAATGTTTGAGGTGTTTAGAAGGAATTTATTTCATTTTTAAAAATTTAGTTTTTCACATTTTTCCATGAAAAGTGCATATACCCCCCCTTTTGGTTCTAGGTGAAAATCTCACTCGACACAAATCAATCAAAAATGTTTCCATGGTGTGTATTGTTGCTCATTTTCATCAAATAAAGAAAATAAAACCCAGAATTAATCCTGAAAGACAAGAAATGAGCATAAAAGTTGCTTCAGCGCATGTGTTAATGTTACTAAAAGAGCCCAAATTTCTAAAAAAATTGCGAAAAACAACAATCTTCTGTTTTAGAGTGAATGTTTGAGGTGTTTAGAAGACATTTATTTCATTTTTAGAAAATTTAATTTTTCACATTTTTCCATGGAAAGTGCCAATACCCCTTTGGGTTCTAGGTGAAAATCACACTTGAACCAGTTCAAACAAAAATGTTTCCATGGTGTGTTTTGTTGTTCATTTTCATCAAATAAACAAAATAAAACCCAGAATTAATCCTGAAAGACAAGAAATGAGCATAAAAGTAGCTTCAGCGCAAGTTATAAAGTTACTAAAAGAGCCCAAATTTCAAAAAATATTGCGAAAAACAACAATCTTCTGTTTTAGAGTGAATGTTTGAGGTGTTTAGAAGGCAATTGTTTCATTTTTAGAAAATTTAATTTTTCACATTTTTCCATGGAAAGTTCCAATACCCCCCCCTTTGGGTTCTAGGTGAAAATCTCACTCAACACAAATCAAACAAAAATGTTTCCATGGTGTGTATTGTTGTACATTTTCATCAAATAAACAAAATAAAACCCAGAATTAATCCTGAAAGACAAGAAATGAGCATAAAAGTTGCTTCAGTTCAAGTGTTAATGTTACTAAAAGAGCCCAAATTCGTAAAAAAATATTGCGAAAAACAACAATTTTTCTGTTTTAGAGTGAATGTTTGAGGTGTTTAGAAGGCATTTTTTTCATTTTTAGAAAATTTAATTTTTCACATTTTTTCATGAAAAGTGCCAATACCCCCCCCCCCCCCTTGGGTTCTAGGTGAAAATCTCACTGGTTACAAATCAATCAAAAATGTATCAAAGGTGTGCATTGTTGTTCATTTTCATCAAATAAACAAAATAAAACCCAGAATGAATCCTGAAAGACAATAAATGATCATAAAAGATGCTTCAGCCCAGGTGTTAATGTTACTAAAAGAGCCCACATTTCTAAAATAATTGCGAAAAACAACAATCTTCTGTATTAGAGTGAATGTTTGAGGTGTTTAGAAGGCATTTATTTCATTTTTAGAAAATTTAATTTTTCACATTTTTCCATGGAAAGTTCCAATACCCCCCCTTTGGGATCTAGGTGAAAATCTCACTCGAAACAAATCAAACAAAAATGTTTCCTTGGTGTGTATTGTTGTTCATATTCATCAAATAAACAAAATAATACCCAGAATTAAACCTGAAAGACAAGAAATTAGGATAAAAGATGCTTTAGTGCAAGTGTTAATGTTACTAAAAGAGCCAAAATATCTAAAAATATTGCGAAAAACAACAATCTTCTGTTTTAGAGTGAATGTTTGAGGTGTTTAGAAGGAATTTATTTCATTTTTAAAAATTTAGTTTTTCACATTTTTCCATGAAAAGTGCATAAACCCCCCCTTTGGGTTCTAGGTGAAAATCTCACTCGACACAAATCAATCAAAAATGTTTCCATGGTGTGTATTGTTGTTCATTTTCATCAAATAAACAAAATAAAACCCAGAATTAATCCTGAAAGACAAGAAATGAGCATAAAAGGTTCTTCAGCGCAAGTGGTAATGATACTAAAAGAGCCCAAATTTCTAAAAATATTGCGAAAAACAACAATCTTCTGTTTTAGAGTGAATGTTTGAGGTGTTTAGGAATTTATTTCATTTTTAAAAATTTAGTTTTTCACATTTTTCCATGAAAAGTGCATATACCCCCCCTTTGGGTCCTAGGTGAAAATCTCACTCAACACAAATCAAACAAAAATGTATCCAAGGTGTGTATTGTTGTTCATTTTCATCAAATAAACAAAATAAAACGCAGAATGTATCCTGAAAGACAATAAATGATCATAAAAGATGTTTCAGCCCAGGTGTTAATGTTACTAAAAGAGCCCAAATTTCTTAAAATATTGCGAAAAACAACAATCTTCTGTATTAGAGTGAATGTTTGAGGTGTTTATAAGGCATTTATTTCATTTTTAGAAAATTTAATTTTTTTACATTTTTCCATGATAAGTGCCAATACCCATCCCTTTGGGTTCTAGGTGAAAATCTCCCTTGACACAATTCAAACAAAAATGTTTCCATGGTGTGTATTGTTGTTCATTTTCCACAAATAAACACAATAAAACCCAGAATTAATCCTGAAAGACAAGAAATGAGCATAAAAGATACTTCAGCGCATGTGTTAATGTTACTAAAAGAGCCCAAATTTCAAAAAATATTGCGAAAATCAAAAATCTTCTGTTTTAGGGTGAATGTTTGAGGTGTTTAGAAGGCATTTATTTCATTTTTAGAAAATTTAATTTTTCATTTTTTCCATGAAAAGTCCAATACCCTTTGGGTTCTAGGTGAAAATCTCACTTGAACCAATTCAAACAAAAATGTTTCCATGGTGTGTATTGTTGTTCATTTTCATCAAATAAACAAAATAAAACCCAGAATTAATCCTGAAAGACAAGAAATGAGCATAAAAGTTGCTTCAGCACAAGTGTTAAAGTTGCTAAAAGAGCCCAAACTTCTAAAAATATTGCGAAAAACAAATCTCTTCTGTTTTAGAGTGAATGTTTGAGGTGTTTAGAAGGAATTTATTTCATTTTTAAAAAATTTAGTTTTTCACATTTTTCCATGAAAAGTGCATATACCCCCCCTTTGGGTTCTAGGTGAAAATCTCACTCGACACAAATCAATCAAAAATGTTTCCATGGTGTGTATTGTTGTTCATTTTCATCAAATAAACAAAATAAAACCCAGAATTAATCCTGAAAGACAAGAAATGAGCATAAAAGATGCTTCAGCGCAAGTGTTAATGTTACTAAAAGAGCCCAAATTTCTAAAAATATTGCAAAAAACAACAATCTTCTGTTTTAGAGTGAATGTTTGAGGTGTTTAGAAGGCATTTATTTCATTTTTAGAAAATTTAATTTTTCACATTTTTCCATGAAAAGTGCCAATACCCCCCCCGTTGGGTTCTAGGTGAAAATCTCACTCGAAACAAATCAAACAAAAATGTATCCAAGGTGTGTATTGATGTTCATTTTCATCAAATAAACTAAATAAAACCCAGAATGAATCCTGAAAGACAATAAATGATCATAAAAGATTCTTCAGCCCGGGTGTTAATGTTACTAAAAGAGCCCAAATATCTAAAAATATTGCGAAAAACAACAATCTTCTGTTTTAGAGTGAATGTTTGAGGTGTTTAGAAGGAATTTATTTCATTTTTAAAAATTTAGTTTTTCACATTTTTCCATGAAAAGTGCATATACCCCCCCTTTGGGTTCTAGGTGAAAATCTCACTGGTCACAAATCAATCAAAAATGTATCAAAGGTGTGCATTGTTGTTCATTTTCATCAAATAAACAAAATAAAACCCAGAATGAATCCTGAAAAATAATAAATGATCATAAAAGATGCTTCAGCCCAGGTGTTAATGTTACTAAAAGAGCCCACATTTCTAAAATAATTGCGAAAACAACAATCTTCTGTTTTAGAGTGAATGTTTGAGGTGTTTAGAAGGAATTTATTTCATTTTTAAAAATTTAGTTTTTCACATTTTTCCATGAAAAGTGCATATACCCCCCCTTTTGGTTCTAGGTGAAAATCTCACTCGACACAAATCAATCAAAAATGTTTCCATGGTGTGTATTGTTGCTCATTTTCATCAAATAAACAAAATAAAACCCAGAATTAATCCTGAAAGACAAGAAATGAGCATAAAAGATGCTTCAGCGCAAGTTTTAATGATACTAAAAGAGCCCAAATTTCTAAAAATATTGCGAAAAACAACAATCTTCTGTTTTAGAGTGAATGTTTGAGGTGTTGAGAAGGCATTTATTTCATTTTTAGAAAATTTAATTTTTCACATTTTTACATGAAAAGTGCCAATACCCCCCCCCCCGTTGGGTTCTAGGTGAAAATCTTACTCGACACAAATCAAACAAAAATGTATCAAAGGTGTGTATTGATGTTCATTTTCATCAAATAAACAAAATAAAACCCAGAATGAATCCTGAAAGACAATAAATGATCATAAAAGATTCTTCAGCCCAGGTGTTAATGTTGCTAAAAGAGCCCAAATTTCTTAAAATATTGCGAAAAACAACAATCTTCTGTATTAGAGTGAATGTTTGAGGTGTTTATAAGGCATTTATTTCATTTTTAGAAAATTTAATTTTTCACATTTTTCCATGAAAAGTGCCAATACCCCCCCCTTTGGGTTCTAGGTGAAAATCTCCCTTGACACAATTCAAACAAAAATGTTTCCATGGTGTGTATTGTTGTTCATTTTCATCAAATAAACAAAATAAAACCCAGAATTAATCCTGAAAGACAAGAAATGAGCATAAAAGTTGCTTCAGCGCATGTGTTAATGTTACTAAAAGAGCCCAAATTTCTAAAAAAATTGCGAAAAACAACAATCTTCTGTTTTAGAGTGAATGTTTGAGGTGTTTAGAAGACATTTATTTCATTTTTAGAAAATTTAATTTTTCACATTTTTCCATGGAAAGTGCCAATACCCCTTTGGGTTCTAGGTGAAAATCACACTTGAACCAGTTCAAACAAAAATGTTTCCATGGTGTGTATTGTTGTTCATTTTCATCAAATAAACAAAATAAAACCCAGAATTAATCCTGAAAGACAAGAAATGAGCATAAAAGTAGCTTCAGCGCAAGTTATAAAGTTACTAAAAGAGCCCAAATTTCAAAAAATATTACGAAAAACGACAATCTTCTGTTTTAGAGTGAATGTTTGAGGTGTTTAGAAGGCAATTGTTTCATTTTTAGAAAATTTAATTTTTCACATTTTTCCATGGAAAGTTCCAATACCCCCCCCTTTGGGTTCTGGGTGAAAATCTCACTCAACACAAATCAAACAAAAATGTTTCCATGGTGGGTATTGTTGTACATTTTCATCAAATAAACAAAATAAAACCCAGAATTAATCCTGAAAGACAAGAAATGAGCATAAAAATTGCTTCAGTTCAAGTGTTAATGTTACTAAAAGAGCCCAAATTCGTAAAAAAATATTGCGAAAAACAACAATTTTTCTGTTTTAGAGTGAATGTTTGAGGTGTTTAGAAGGCATTTTTTTCATTTTTAGAAAATTTAATTTTTCACATTTTTCCATGAAAAGTGCCAATACCCCCCCCCTTGGGTTCTAGGTGAAAATCTCACTGGTCACAACTCAATCAAAAATGTATCAAAGGTGTGCATTGTTGTTCATTTTCATCAAATAAACAAAATAAAACCCAGAATGAATCCTGAAAGACAATAAATGATCATAAAAGATGCTTCAGCCCAGGTGTTAATGTTACTAAAAGAGCCCACATTTCTAAAATAAATGCGAAAAACAACAATCTTCTGTATTAGAGTGAATGTTTGAGGTGTTTAGAAGGCATTTATTTCATTTTTAGAAAATTTAATTTTTAACATTTTTCCATGAAAAATGCCAATACCCCCCCTTTGGGATCTAGGTGAAAATCTCACTCGAAACAAATCAAACAAAAATGTTTCCTTGGTGTGTATTGTTGTTCATATTCATCAAATAAACAAAATAAAACCCAGAATTAAACCTGAAAGACAAGAAATTAGGATAAAAGATGCTTTAGTGCAAGTGTTAATGTTACTAAAAGAGCCAAAATATCTAAATATATTGCGAAAAACAACAATCTTCTGTTTTAGAGTGAATGTTTGAGGTGTTTAGAAGGAATTTATTTCATTTTTAAAAATTTAGTTTTTCACATTTTTCCATGAAAAGTGCATATACCCCCCCTTTGGGTTCTAGGTGAAAATCTCACTCGACACAAATCAATCAAAAATGTTTCCATGGTGTGTATTGTTGTTCATTTTCATCAAATAAACAAAATAAAACCCAGAATTAATCCTGAAAGACAAGAAATGAGCATAAAAGATGCTTCAGCGCAAGTGTTAATGATACTAAAAGGGCCCAAATTTCTAAAAATATTGCGAAAAACAACAATCTTCTGTTTTAGAGTGAATGTTTGAGGTGTTTAGGAATTTATTTCATTTTTAAAAATTTAGTTTTTCACATTTTTCCATGAAAAGTGCATATACCCCCCCTTTGGGTCCTAGGTGAAAATCTCACTCAACACAAATCAAACAAAAATGTATCCAAGGTGTGTATTGTTGTTCATTTTCATCAAATAAACAAAATAAAACGCAGAATGTATCCTGAAAGACAATAAATGATCATAAAAGATGTTTCAGCCCAGGTGTTAATGTTACTAAAAGAGCCCAAATTTCTTAAAATATTGCGAAAAACAACAATCTTCTGTATTAGAGTGAATGTTTGAGGTGTTTATAAGGCATTTATTTCATTTTTAGAAAATTTAATTTTTTTACATTTTTCCATGATAAGTGCCAATACCCATCCCTTTGGGTTCTAGGTGAAAATCTCCCTTGACACAATTCAAACAAAAATGTTTCCATGGTGTGTATTGTTGTTCATTTTCCACAAATAAACACAATAAAACCCAGAATTAATCCTGAAAGACAAGAAATGAGCATAAAAGTTACTTCAGCGCATGTGTTAATGTTACTAAAAGAGCCCAAATTTCAAAAAATATTGTGAAAATCAAAAATCTTCTGTTTTAGGGTGAATGTTTGAGGTGTTTAGAAGGCATTTATTTCATTTTTAGAAAATTTAATTTTTCACTTTTTTCCATGAAAAGTCCAATACCCCCCCTTTGGGTTCTAGTTGAAAATCTCACTTGAACCAATTCAAACAAAAATGTTTCCATGGTGTGTATTGTTGTTCATTTTCATCAAATAAACAAAATAAAACCCAGAATTAATCCTGAAAGACAAGAAATGAGCATAAAAGTTGCTTCAGCACAAGTGTTAAAGTTGCTAAAAGAGCCCAAACTTCTAAAAATATTGCGAAAAACAAATCTCTTCTGTTTTAGAGTGAATGTTTGAGGTGTTTAGAAGGAATTTATTTCATTTTTAAAAAATTTAGTTTTTCACATTTTTCCATGAAAAGTGCATATACCCCCCCTTTGGGTTCTAGGTGAAAATCTCACTCGACACAAAAAAATCAAAAATGTTTCCATGGTGTGTATTGTTGTTCATTTTCATCAAATAAACAAAATAAAACCCAGAATTAATCCTGAAAGACAAGAAATGAGCATAAAAGATGCTTCAGCGCAAGTGTTAATGTTACTAAAAGAGCCCAAATTTCTAAAAATATTGCAAAAAACAACAATCTTCTGTTTTAGAGTGAATGTTTGAGGTGTTTAGAAGGCATTTATTTCATTTTTAGAAAATTTAATTTTTCACATTTTTCCATGAAAAGTGCCAATACCCCCCCGTTGGGTTCTAGGTGAAAATCTCACTCGAAACAAATCAAACAAAAATGTATCCAAGGTGTGTATTGATGTTCATTTTCATCAAATAAACTAAATAAAACCCAGAATGAATCCTGAAAGACAATAAATGATCATAAAAGATTCTTCAGCCCGGGTGTTAATGTTACTAAAAGAGCCCAAATATCTAAAAATATTGCGAAAAACAACAATCTTCTGTATTAGAGTGAATGTTTGAGGTGTTTAGAAGGAATTTATTTCATTTTTAAAAATTTAGTTTTTCACATTTTTCCATGAAAAGTGCATATACCCCCCCTTTGGGTTCTAGGTGAAAATCTCACTGGTCACAAATCAATCAAAAATGTATCAAAGGTGTGCATTGTTGTTCATTTTCATCAAATAAACAAAATAAAACCCAGAATGAATCCTGAAAGACAATATATGATCATAAAAGATGCTTCAGCCCAGGTGTTAATGTTACTAAAAGAGCCCACATTTCTAAAATAATTGCGAAAAACAACAATCTTCTGTATTAGAGTGAATGTTTGAGGTGTTTATTAGGCATTTATTTCATTTTTAGAAAATTTAATTTTTAACATTTTTCCATGAAAAATGCCCCCCCTTTGGGATCTAGGTGAAAATCTCACTCGAAACAAATCAAACAAAAATGTTTCCTTGGTGTGTATTGTTGTTCATATTCATCAAATAAACAAAATAAAACCCAGAATTAAACCTGAAAGACAATAAATGATCATAAAAGATGCTTCAGCCCAGGTGTTAATGTTATTAAAAGAGCCCAAATTTCTTAAAATATTGCGAAAAACCACAATCTTCTGTATTAGAGTGAATGTTTGAGGTGTTTATAAGGCATTTATTTCATTTTTAGAAAATTTAATTTTTTTACATTTTTCCATGATAAGTGCCAATACCCATCCCTTTGGGTTCTAGGTGAAAATCTCCCTTGACACAATTCAAACAAAAATGTTTCCATGGTGTGTATTGTTGTTCATTTTCATCAAATAAACACAATAAAACCTAGAATTAATCCTGAAAGACAAGAAATGAGCATAAAAGTTGCTTCAGCGCATGTGTTAATGTTACTAAAAGAGCCCAAATTTCAAAAAATATTGCGAAAATCAAAAATCTTCTGTTTTAGGGTGAATGTTTGGGGTGTTTAGAAGGCATTTATTTCATTTTTAGAAAATTTAATTTTTCACTTTTTTCCATGAAAAGTGCCAATACCCCCCCTTTGGGTTCTAGGTGAAAATCTCACTTGAACCAATTCAAACAAAAATGTTTCCATGGTGTGTATTGTTGTTCATTTTCATCAAATAAACAAAATAAAACCCAGAATTAATCCTGAAAGACAAGAAATGAGCATAAAAGTTGCTTCAGCACAAGTGTTAAAGTTGCTAAAAGAGCCCAAATTTCTAAAAATATTGCGAAAAACAATAATCTTCTGTTTTAGAGTGAATGTTTGAGGTGTTTAGAAGGAATTTATTTCATTTTTAAAAATTTAGTTTTTCACATTTTTCCATGAAAAGTGCATATACCCCCCCGTTGGGTTCTAGGTGAAAATCTTACTCGACACAAATCAAACAAAAATGTATCCAAGGTGTGTATTGATGTTCATTTTCATCAAATAAACTAAATAAAACCCAGAATTAATCCTGAAAGACAATAAATGATCATAAAAGATGCATCAGCCCAGGTGTTTATGTTGCTAAAAGAGCCCAAATTTCTTAAAATATTGCGAAAAAAACAAACTTCTGTATTAGAGTGAATGTTTGAGGTGTTTAGAAGGCATTTATTTCATTTTTAGAAAATTTAATTTTTCACATTTTTCCATGAAAAGTGCCAATACCCCCCCCTTTGGGTTCTAGGTGAAAATCTCACTCAACACAAATCAAACAAAAATGTTTCCATGGTGTGTATTGTTGTTCATTTTCATCAAAAAAACAAAATAAAACCCAGAATTAATCCTCAAAGACAAGAAATCAGCATAAAAGATGCTTCAGCGCTAGTGTTAATGTTACTAAAAGAGCCCAAATTTCTAAAAATATTGCGAAAAACAACAATCTTCTGTTTTAGAGTGAATGTTTGAGGTGTTTAGAAGGCATTTATTTCATTTTTAGAAAATTTAATTTTTTACATTTTTCCATGAAAAGTGCCAATACCCCCCCCTTTGGGTTCTAGGTGAAAATCTCACTCGACACAAATCAATCAAAAATGTTTCCATGGTGTGTATTGTTGTTCATTTTCATCAAATAAACAAAATAAAACCCAGAATTAATCCTTAAAGACAAGAAATGAGCATTAAAGTTGCTTCAGCACAAGTGTTAAAGTTGCTAAAAGAGCCCAAACTTCTAAAAATATTGCGAAAAACAAATCTCTTCTGTTTTAGAGTGAATGTTTGAGGTGTTTAGAAGGAATTTATTTCATTTTTAAAAAATTTAGTTTTTCACATTTTTCCATGAAAAGTGCATATACCCCCCCTTTGGGTTCTAGGTGAAAATCTCACTCGACACAAATCAATCAAAAATGTTTCCATGGTGTGTATTGTTGTTCATTTTCATCAAATAAACAAAATAAAACCCAGAATTAATCCTGAAAGACAAGAAATGAGCATAAAAGATGCTTCAGCGCAAGTGTTAATGTTACTAAAAGAGCCCAAATTTCTAAAAATATTGCAAAAAACAACAATCTTCTGTTTTAGAGTGAATGTTTGAGGTGTTTAGAAGGCATTTATTTCATTTTTAGAAAATTTAATTTTTCACATTTTTCCATGAAAAGTGCCAATACCCCCCCGTTGGGTTCTAGGTGAAAATCTCACTCGAAACAAATCAAACAAAAATGTATCCAAGGTGTGTATTGATGATCATTTTCATCAAATAAACTAAATAAAACCCAGAATGAATCCTGAAAGACAATAAATGATCATAAAAGATTCTTCAGCCCGGGTGTTAATGTTACTAAAAGAGCCCAAATATCTAAAAATATTGCGAAAAACAACAATCTTCTGTTTTAGAGTGAATGTTTGAGGTGTTTAGAAGGAATTTATTTCATTTTTAAAAATTTAGTTTTTCACATTTTTCCATGAAAAGTGCATATACCCCCCCTTTGGGTTCTAGGTGAAAATCTCACTCGACACAAATCAATCAAAAATGTTTCCATGGTGTGTATTGTTGTTCATTTTCATCAAATAAACAAAATAAAACCCAGAATTAATCCTGAAAGACAAGAAATGAGCATAAAAGATGCTTCAGCGCAAGTGTTAATGAAACTAAAAGAGCCCAAATTTCTAAAAATATTGCGAAAAACAACAATCTTCTGTTTTAGAGTGAATGTTTGAGGTGTTTAGAAGGCATTTATTTCATTTTTAGAAAATTTAATTTTTCACATTTTTCCATGAAAAGTGCCAATACCCCCCCCTTTGGGTTCTAGGTGAAAATCTCATTCAACACAAATCAAACAAAAATGTATCCAAGGTGTGTATTGTTGTTCATTTTCATCAAATAAACAAAATAAAACGCAGAATGTATCCTGAAAGACAATAAATGATCATAAAAGATGCTTCAGCCCAGGTGTTAATGTTACTAAAAGAGCCCAAATTTCTTAAAATATTGCGAAAAACCACAATCTTCTGTATTAGAGTGAATGTTTGAGGTGTTTATAAGGCATTTATTTCATTTTTAGAAAATTTAATTTTTTTACATTTTTCCATGATAAGTGCCAATACCCATCCCTTTGGGTTCGAGGTGAAAATCTCCCTTGACACAATTCAAACAAAAATGTTTCCATGGTGTGTATTGTTGTTCATTTACATCAAATAAACACAATAAAACCCAGAATTAATCCTGAAAGACAAGAAATGAGCATAAAAGTTGCTTCAGCGCATGTGTTAATGTTACTAAAAGATCCCAAATTTCAAAAAATATTGCGAAAATCAAAAATCTTCTGTTTTAGGGTGAATGTTTGAGGTGTTTAGAAGGCATTTATTTCATTTTTAGAAAATTTAATTTTTCACTTTTTTCCATGAAAAGTGCCAATACCCCCCCTTTGGGTTCTAGGTGAAAATCTCACTTGAACCAATTCAAACAAAAATGTTTCCATGGTGTGTATTGTTGTTCATTTTCATCAAATAAACAAAATAAAACCCAGAATTAATCCTGAAAGACAAGAAATGAGCATAAAAGTTGCTTCAGCACAAGTGTTAAAGTTGCTAAAAGAGCCCAAATTTCTAAAAATATTGCGAAAAACAACAATCTTCTGTTTTAGAGTGAATGTTTGAGGTGTTTAGAAGGAATTTATTTCATTTTTAAAAAATTTAGTTTTTCACATTTTTCCATGAAAAGTGCATATAACCCCCCGTTGGGTTCTAGGTGAAAATCTTACTCGACACAAATCAAACAAAAATGTATCCAAGGTGTGTATTGATGTTCATTTTCATCAAATAAACTAAATAAAACCCAGAATTAATCCTGAAAGACAATAAATGATCATAAAAGATGCATCAGCCCAGGTGTTAATGTAGCTAAAAGAGCCCAAATTTCTTAAAATATTGCGAAAAACAACAATCTTCTGTATTAGAGTGAATGTTTGAGGTGTTTATAAGGCATTTATTTCATTTTTAGAAAATTTAATTTTTCACATTTTTCCATGAAAAGTGCCAATACCCCCCCCTTTGGGTTCTAGGTGAAAATCTCCCTTACACAATTCAAACAAAAATGTATCCATGGTGTGTATTGTTGTTCATTTTCATCAAATAAACAAAATAAAACCCAGAATTAATCCTGAAAGACAAGAAATGAGCATAAAAGTTGCTTCAGCGCATGTGTTAATGTTACTAAAAGAGCCCAAATTTCTAAAAATATTGCGAAAAACAACAATCTTTGTTTTAGAGTGAATGTTTGAGGTGTTTAGAAGGCATTTATTTCATTTTTAGAATATTTAATTTTTCACATTTTTCCATGAAAAGTGCCAATACCCCCCCCTTTGGGTTCTAGGTGAAAATCTCACTCAAAACAAATCAAACAAAAATGTTATCATGGTGTGTATTGTTGTTCATTTTCATCAAATAAACAAAATAAAACCCAGAATTAATCCTGAAAGACAAGAAATGAGCATAAAAGTTGCTTCAGCGCAAGTTATAAAGTTACTAAAAGAGCCCAAATTTCTAAAAATATTTCGAAAAACAACAATCTTCTGTTTTAGAGTGAATGTTTGAGGTGTTTAGAAGGCATTTATTTCATTTTTAGAAAATTTAATTTTTCACATTTTTCCATGAAAAGTGCCCCCACTTTGGGTTATAGGTGAAAATCTCACTCGACACAAATCAAACAAAAATGTTTCCATGGTGTGTATTGTTGTTCATTTTCATGAAATAAACAAAATAAAACCCAGAATTAATCCTGAAAGACAAGAAATGAGCATAAAAGTTGCTTCAGCGAAAGTGTTAAAGTTACTAAAAGAGCCCAAAATTTCTAAAAATATTGCGAAAAACAACCATCTTCTGTTTTAGAGTGAATGTTTGAGGTGTTTAGAAGGCATTTATTTCATTTTTAGAAAATTTAATTTTTCACATTTTTCCATGAAAAGTGCCAATACCCCCCCCTTGGGTTCTAGGTAAAAATCTCACTCGACACAAATCAATCAAAAATGTATCCAAGGTGTGTATTGTTGTTCATTTTCATCAAATAAACAAAATAAAACCCAGAATGAATCCTGAAAGACAATAAATTATCATTAAAGATGCTTCAGCCCAGGTGTTAATGTTACTAAAAGAGCCCACATTTCTAAAATAATTGCGAAAAACAACAATCTTCTGTATTAGAGTGAATGTTTGAGGTGTTTAGAAGGCATTTATTTTATTTTTAGAAAAATTAATTTTTAACATTTTTCCATGAAAAATGCCAATACCCCCCCCTTTGGGATCTAGGTGAAAATCTTACTCGACACAAATCAAACAAAAATTTTTCCTTGGTGTGTATTGTTGTTCATATTCATCAAATAAACAAAATAAAACCCAGAATTAAACCTGAAAGACAAGAAATTAGCATAAAAGATGCTTTAGTGCAAGTGTTAATGTTACTAAAAGAGCCCAAATATCTAAAAATATTGCGAAAAACAACAATCTTCTGTTTTAAAGTGAATGTTTGAGGTGTTTCGAAGGAATTTAATTCATTTTTAAAAAATTTAGTTTTTCACATTTTTCCATGAAAAGTGCATATACCCCCCCTTTGGGTTCTAGGTGAAAATCTCACTCGACACAAATCAATCAAAAATGTTTCCATGGTGTGTATTGTTGTTCATTTTCATCAAATAAACAAAATAAAACCCAGAATTAATCCTGAAAGACAATAAATGATCATAAAAGATGCATCAGCCCAGGTGTTAATGTTGCTAAAAGAGCCCAAATTTCTAAAAATATTGCGAAAAACAACAATTTTCTGTTTTAGAGTGAATGTTTGAGGTGTTTGTAAGGCATTTATTTCATTTTTAGAAAATTTAATTTTTCACATTTTTCCATGAAAAGTGCCAATACCCCCCCCTTTGGGTTCTAGGTGAAAATCTCACTTGAACCAATTCAAACAAAAATGTTTCCATGGTGTGTATTGTTGTTCATTTTCATCAAATAAACAAAATAAAACCCAGAATTAATCCTGAAAGACAAGAAATGAGCATAAAAGTTGCTTCAGCGCAAGTGTTAAAGTTATTAAAGAGCCCAAATTTCTAAAAATATTGCGAAAAACAACAATCTTCTGTTTTAGAGTGAATGTTTGAGGTGTTAAGAAGGCATTTATTTCATTTTTAGAAAATTTAATTTTTCACATTTTTCCATGAAAAGTGCCAATACCCCCCCTTTGGGTTCTAGGTGAAAATCTCACTTGAACCAATTCAAACAAAAATGTTTCCATGGTGTGTATTGTTGTTCATTTTCATCAAATAAACAAAATAAAACCCAGAATTAAGCCTGAAAGACAAGAAATGAGCATAAAAGTTGCTTCAGCACAAGTGTTAAAGTTGCTAAAAGAGCCCAAATTTCTAAAAATATTGCGAAAAAAAACAATCTTCTGTTTTAGAGTGAATGTTTGAGGTGTTTAGAAGGCATTTTTTTCATTTTTAGAAAATTTAATTTTTCACATTTTTCCATGAAAAGTGCCAATACCCCCCCCCTTTGGGTTCTAGGTGAAAATCTCACTTGAACCAATTCAAACAAAAATGTTTCCATGGTGTGTATTGTTGTTCATTTTCATCAAATAAACAAAATAAAACCCAGAATTAATCCTGAAAGACAAGAAATGAGCATAAAAGTTGCTTCAGCGCAAGTGTTAAAGTTATTAAAGAGCCCAAATTTCTAAAAATATTGCGAAAAACAACAATCTTCTGTTTTTGAGTGAATGTTTGAGGTGTTTAGAAGGCATTTATTTCATTTTTAGAAAATTTAATTTTTCACATTTTTCCATGAAAAGTGCCAATACCCCCCCTATGGGTTCTAGGTGAAAATCTCACTCGACACAAATCAAACAAAAATGTATCCAAGGTGTGTATTGTTGTTCATTTTCATCAAATAAACAAAATAAAACCCAGAATGTATCCTGAAAGACAATAAATGATCATAAAAGATGCATCAGCCCAGGTGTTAATGTTGCTAAAAGAGCACAAATTTCTAAAAATATTGCGAAAAACAACAATCTTCTGTTTTAGAGTGAATGTTTGAGGTGTTTAGAAGGCATTTATTTTATTTTTAGAAAATTTAATTTTTTACATTTTTCCATGAAAAGTGCCAATACCCCCCCCTTTGGGTTAAAGGTGAAAATCTCACTCGACAAAAATCAAACAAAAATGTTTCCATGGTGTGTATTGTTGTTCATTTTCATCAAATAAACAAAATAAAACCCAGAATTAATCCAGAAAGACAAGAAATGAGCATAAAAGTTGCTTCAGCGCAAGTTATAAAGTTAGTAAAAGAGCCCAAATTTCTAAAAATATTTCGAAAAACAACAATCTTCTGTTTTAGAGTGAATGTTTGAAGTGTTAAGAAGGCATTTATTTCATTTTTAGAAAATTTTATTTTCACATTTTTCCATGAAAAGTGCCAATACCCCCCCCTTTGGGTTCTAGGTGAAAATCTCACTCGACACAAATCAAACGAAACTGTTTCCATGGTGTGTATTGTTGTTCATTTTCATCAAATAAACAAAGTAAAACCCAGAATTAATCCTGAAAGACAATAAATGATCATAAAAGATGCATCAGCCCAGGTGTTAATGTTGCTAAAAGAGCCCAAATTTCTAAAAATATTGCGAAAAACAACAATTTTCTGTTTTAGAGTGAATGTTTGAGGTGTTTGTAAGGCATTTATTTCATTTTTAGAAAATTTAATTTTTCACATTTTTCCATGAAAAGTGCCAATACCCCCCCCTTTGGGTTCTAGGTGAAAATCTCACTTGAACCAATTCAAACAAAAATGTTTCCATGGTGTGTATTGTTGTTCATTTTCATCAAATAAACAAAATAAAACCCAGAATTAATCCTGAAAGACAAGAAATGAGCATAAAAGTTGCTTCAGCGCAAGTGTTAAAGTTATTAAAGAGCCCAAATTTCTAAAAATATTGCGAAAAACAACAATCTTCTGTTTTTGAGTGAATGTTTGAGGTGTTTAGAAGGCATTTATTTCATTTTTAGAAAATTTAATTTTTCACATTTTTCCATGAAAAGTGCCAATACCCCCCTATGGGTTCTAGGTGAAAATCTCACTCGACACAAATCAAACAAAAATGTATCCAAGGTGTGTATTGTTGTTCATTTTCATCAAATAAACAAAATAAAACCCAGAATGTATCCTGAAAGACAATAAATGATCATAAAAGATGCATCAGCCCAGGTGTTAATGTTGCTAAAAGAGCACAAATTTCTAAAAATATTGCGAAAAACAACAATCTTCTGTTTTAGAGTGAATGTTTGAGGTGTTTAGAAGGCATTTATTTTATTTTTAGCAAATTTAATTTTTTACATTTTTCCATGAAAAGTGCCAATACCCCCCCCTTTGGGTTAAAGGTGAAAATCTCACTCGACAAAAATCAAACAAAAATGTTTTATGGTGTGTATTGTTGTTCATTTTCATCAAATAAACAAAATAAAACCCAGAATTAATCCAGAAAGACAAGAAATGAGCATAAAAGTTGCTTCAGCGCAAGTTATAAAGTTAGTAAAAGAGCCCAAATTTCTAAAAATATTTCGAAAAACAACAATCTTCTGTTTTAGAGTGAATGTTTGAAGTGTTAAGAAGGCATTTATTTCATTTTTAGAAAATTTTATTTTCA
Source organism: Hetaerina americana (assembly GCF_022747635.1). Taxonomy (NCBI): domain Eukaryota; kingdom Metazoa; phylum Arthropoda; class Insecta; order Odonata; family Calopterygidae; genus Hetaerina; species Hetaerina americana. The sequence goes on along the minus strand of NW_027287100.1, from coordinate 72,793 downwards.
CATTTTTCCATGAAAAGTGCCAATACCCCCCCCTTTGGGTTCTAGGTGAAAATCTCACTCGACACAAATCAAACGAAACTGTTTCCATGGTGTGTATTGTTGTTCATTTTCATCAAATAAACAAAGTAAAACCCAGAATTAATCCTGAAAGACAATAAATGATCATAAAAGATGCATCAGCCCAGGTGTTAATGTTGCTAAAAGAGCCCAAATTTCTTAAAATATTGCGAAAAACAACAATTTTCTGTTTTAGAGTGAATGTTTGAGGTGTTTGTAAGGCATTTATTTCATTTTTAGAAAATTTAATTTTTCACATTTTTCCATGAAAAGTGCCAATACCCCCCCCTTTGGGTTCTAGGTGAAAATCTCACTTGAACCAATTCAAACAAAAATGTTTCCATGGTGTGTATTGTTGTTCATTTTCATCAAATAAACAAAATAAAACCCAGAATTAATCCTGAAAGACAAGAAATGAGCATAAAAGTTGCTTCAGCACAAGTGTTAAAGTTGCTAAAAGAGCCCAAATTTCTAAAAATATTGCGAAAAAAAACAATCTTCTATTTTAGAGTGAATGTTTGAGGTGTTTAGAAGGCATTTTTTTTCATTTTTAGAAAATTTAATTGTTCAAATTTTTCCATGAAAAGTGCCAATACCCCCCTTTGGGTTCTAGGTGAAAATCTCACTTGAACCAATTCAAACAAAAATGTTTCCATGGTGTGTATTGTTGTTCATTTTCATCAAATAAACAAAATAAAACCCAAAATCAATCCTGAAAGACAAGAAATGAGCATAAAAGTTGCTTCAGCGCAAGTGTTAAAGTTATTAAAAGCCCCAATTTCTAAAAATATTGCGAAAAACAACAATCTTCTGTTTTTGAGTGAATGTTTGAGGTGTTTAGAAGGCATTTATTTCATTTTTAGAAAATTTAATTTTTCACATTTTTCCATGAAAAGTGCCAATACCCCCCCTTTGGGTTCTAGTTGAAAATCTCACTCGACACAAATCAAACAAAAATGTTTCCATGGTGTGTATTCTTGTTCATTTTCATCAAATAAACAAAATAAAACTCAGAATAAATCCTGAAAGATAAGATATGAGCATAAAAGATGCTTCAGCGCAAGTGTTCATGTTGCTAAAAGAGCCCAAATTTCTAAAAATATTGCGAAAAGCAACAATTTTCAGTTTTAGAGTGATTGTTTCAGGTGTATAGAAGGTATTTATTACATTTTTAGAAAATTTAATTTTTCACATTTTTCCATGAAAAGTGCCAATACCCCCCCTTTCGGTTCTAGGTGAAAATCTCACTCGACACAAATCAAACAAAAATGTTTCCATGGTGTGTATTTTTGTTCATTTTCATCAAATAAACAAAAAAAAACCCAGAATAAATCCTGAAGGACAAGAAATGAGCATAAAAGATGCTTCAGCGCAAGTGTTATGGTTACTAAAAGAGCCCAAATTTCTAAAAATATTGCGAAAAACCATAATCTTCTGTTTTAGAGTGAATGTTTGAGGTGTATAGAAGGCATTTATTTCATTTTTAGAAAATTTAATTTTTCACATTTTTCCATGAAAAGTGCCAATACCCTTTGGGTTCTAAGTGAAAATCTCAGTCGACACAAATCAAACAAAAATGTTTCCATGGTGTGTATTGTTGTTCATTTTCATCAAATAAACAAAATTAAACCCAGAATAAATCCTGAAAAACAAGAAATGAGCATAAAAGATGCTTCAGCGCAAGTGTTATTCTTACTATAAGAGCCCAAATTTCTAAAAATATTGCGAAAAACCACAATCTTCTTTTTTGGAGTGAATGTTTGGGGTGTATAGAAGGCATTTATTTCATTTTTAGAAAATTTAATTTTTCACATTTTTCCATGAAAAGTGCCAATACCCCCCCCTTTGGGTTCTAGGTGAAAATCTCACTCGACACAAATCAAACAAAAATGTTTCCATGGTGTGTATTCTTGTTCATTTTCATCAAATAAACAAAATAAAACCCAGAATAAATCATTAAAGACAAGAACTGAGCATAAAAGATGCCTCATCGCAAGTGTTAATGTTAGTAAAAGAGCCTAAATTTCAAAAAATATTGCGAAAAGCAACAATTTTCAGTTTTAGAGTGATTGTTTCAGGTGTATAGAAGGCATTTATTACATTTTTAGAAAATTTAATTTTTGCCATTTTTCCATGAAAAGTGCCCCTCCCTTTGGGTTCTAGGTGAAAATCTCACTCGACACAAATCAAACAAAAATGTTTCCATGGTGTGTATTGTTGTTCATTTTCATCAAATAACCAAAAAAACCCAGAATTAATCCTGAAAGACAAGAAATGAGCATAAAAGATGCTTCAGCGCAAGTGTTAATGTTACTAAAAGAGCCCAAATTTCTTAAAATATTGCGAAAAACAACAATCTTTTGTATTAGAGTGAATGTTTGAGGTGTTTATAAGGCATTTATTTCATTTTTAGAAAATTTAATTTTTTTACATTTTTCCATGATAAGTGCCAATACCCATCCCTTTGGGTTCTAGGTGAAAATCTCCCTTGACACAATTCAAACAAAAATGTTTCCATGGTGTGTATTGTCGTTAATTTTCATCAAATAAATAAAATAAAACACAGAATAAATCCTGAAAGACAAGAAATGAGCATAAAAGATGCTTCAGCGCAAGTGTTATTGTTACTAAAAGAGCCAAAATTTCTAATAATTTTGCGAAAAACAACAATCTTCTATTTTAGAGTGAATGTTTGAGGTGTATAGAAGGCATTTATTTCATTTTTAGAAAATTTAATTTTTCTCATTTTTCCATGAAAAGTGCCAATACCCCCCCTTTCGGTTCTAGGTGAAAATCTCACTCGACACAAATCAAACAAAAATGTTTCCATGGTGTGTATTTTAGGTCATTTTCATCAAATAAACAAAATTAAACCCAGAATAAATCCTGAAAAACAAGAAATGAGCATAAAAGATGCTTCAGCGCAAGTGTTATTCTTACTGTAAGAGCCCAAATTTCTAAAAATATTGCGAAAAACCACAATCTTCTTTTTTGGAGTAAATGTTTGAGGTGTATAGAAGGCATTTATTTCATTTTTAGAAAATTTAATTTTTCACATTTTTCCATGAAAAGTGCCAATACCCTTTGGGTTCTAAGTGAAAATCTCAGTCGACACAATCAAACAAAAATAGTTCCATGGTGTGTATTGTTGTTCATTTTCATCAAATAAACAAAATTAAACCCAGAATAAATCCTCAAAGACAAGAAATGAGCATTAAAGATGCTTCAGCGCAAGGGTTATTCTTACTATAAGAGCCCAAATTTCTAAAAATATTGCGAAAAACCACAATCTTCTGTTTTAGAGTGAATGTTGGAGGTGTATAGAAGGCATTTATTTCATTTTTAGAAAATTTAATTTTTTACATTTTTCCATGATAAGTGCCAATGCCCCCCCTTTGGGTTCTAGGTGAAAATCTCACTCGACACAAATCAAACAAAAATGTTTCCATGGTGTGTATTGTTGTTCATTTTCATCAAATAAACAAAATTAAACCCAGAATAAATCCTGAAAAACAAGAAATGAGCATAAAAGATGCTTCAGCGCGTGTGGTATTCTTACTATAAGAGCCCAAATTTCTAAAAATATTGCGAAAAACCACAATCTTCATTTTTGGAGTGAATGTTTGAGGTGTATAGAAGGCATTTATTTCATTTTTAGAAAATTTAATTTTTCACATTTTTCCATGAAAAGAGCCAATTCCCCCCCCTTTGGGTTCTAGGTGAAAATCTCACTCGACACAAATCAAACAAAAATGTTTCCATGGTGTGTATTCTTGTTCATTTTTATCAAATAAACAAAATTAAACGCAGAATAAATCCTGAAAAACAAGAAATGAGCATAAAAGATGCTTCAGCGCAAGTGTTATTCTTACTATAAGAGCCCAAATTTCTAAAAATATTGCGAAAAACCACAATCTTCTTTTTTGGAGTGAATGTTTGAGGTGTATAGAAGGCATTTATTTCATTTTTAGAAAATTTAATTTTTTACATTTTTCCATGAAAAGTGCCAATACCCCCCCATTTGGTTTCTAGGTGAAAATCTCACTCGACACAAATCAAACAAAAATGTTTCCATGGTGTGTATTGTTGTTCATTTTCATCAAATAAACAAAATTAAACCCAGAATAAATCCTGAAAAACAAGAAATGAGCATAAAAGATGCTTCAGCGCAAGTGTTATTCTTACTATAAGAGCCCAAATTTCTAAAAATATTGCGAAAAACCACAATCTTCATTTTTGGAGTGAATGTTTGAGGTTTATAGAAGGCATTTATTTCATTTTTAGAAAATTTAATTTTTCACATTTTTCCATGAAAAGAGCCAATTCCCCCCCTTTGGGTTCTAGGTGAAAATCTCACTCGACACAAATCAAACAAAAATGTTTCCATGGTGTGTATTCTTGTTCATTTTCATCAAAAAAACAAAATTAAACCCAGAATAAATCCTGAAAAACAAGAAATGAGCATAAAAGATGTTTCAGCGCAAGTGTTATTCTTACTATAAGAGCCCAAATTTCTAAAAATATTGCGAAAAACCACAATCTTCTTTTTTGGAGTGAATGTTTGAGGTGTATAGAAGGCATTTATTTCATTTTTAGAAAATTTAATTTTTCACATTTTTCCATGAAAAGTGCCAATACCCCCCCCTTTGGGTTCTAGGTGAAAATCTCACTCGACACAAATCAAACAAAAATGTTTCCATGGTGTGTATTCTTGTTCATTTTCATCAAATAAACAAAATAAAACCCAAAATCAATCCTGAAAGACAAGAAATGAGCATAAAAGTTGCTTCAGCGCAAGTGTTAAAGTTATTAAAAGCCCCAATTTCTAAAAATATTGCGAAAAACAACAATCTTCTGTTTTTGAGTGAATGTTTGAGGTGTTTAGAAGGCATTTATTTCATTTTTAGAAAATTTAATTTTTCACATTTTTCCATGAAAAGTGCCAATACCCCCCCTTTGGGTTCTAGGTGAAAATCTCACTCGACACAAATCAAACAAAAATGTTTCCATGGTGTGTATTCTTGTTCATTTTCATCAAAAAAACAAAATAAAACTCAGAATAAATCCTGAAAGATAAGATATGAGCATAAAAGATGCTTCAGCGCAAGTGTTCATGTTGCTAAAAGAGCCCAAATTTCTAAAAATATTACGAAAAGCAACAATTTTCAGTTTTAGAGTGATTGTTTCAGGTGTATAGAAGGTATTTATTACATTTTTAGAAAATTTAATTTTTCACATTTTTCCATGAAAAGTGCCAATACCCCCCCTTTCGGTTCTAGGTGAAAATCTCACTCGACACAAATCAAACAAAAATGTTTCCATGGTGTGTATTTTTGTTCATTTTCATCAAATAAACAAAAAAAAACCCAGAATAAATCCTGAAGGACAAGAAATGAGCATAAAAGATGCTTCAGCGCAAGTGTTATGGTTACTAAGAGAGCCCAAATTTCTAAAAATATTGCGAAAAACCATAATCTTCTGTTTTAGAGTGAATGTTTGAGGTGTATAGAAGGCATTTATTTCATTTTTAGAAAATTTAATTTTTCACATTTTTCCATGAAAAGTGCCAATACCCTTTGGGTTCTAAGTGAAAATCTCAGTCGACACAAATCAAACAAAAATGTTTCCATGGTGTGTATTGTTGTTCATTTTCATCAAATAAACAAAATTAAACCCAGAATAAATCCTGAAAAACAAGAAATGAGCATAAAAGATGCTTCAGCGCAAGTGTTATTCTTACTATAAGAGCCCAAATTTCTAAAAATATTGCGAAAAACCACAATCATCTTTTTTGGAGTGAATGTTTGGGGTGTATAGAAGGCATTTATTTCATTTTTAGAAAATTTAATTTTTCACATTTTTCCATGAAAAGTGCCAATACCCCCCCCTTTGGGTTCTAGGTGAAAATCTCACTCGACACAAATCAAACAAAAATGTTTCCATGGTGTGTATTCTTGTTCATTTTCATCAAATAAACAAAATAAAACTCAGAATAAATCCTGAAAGATAAGATATGAGAATAAAAGATGCTTCAGCGCAAGTGTTCATGTTACTAAAAGAGCCCAAATATCTAAAAATATTGCGAAAAGCAACAATTTTCAGTTTTAGAGTGATTGTTTCAGGTGTATAGAAGGCATTTATTACATTTTTAGAAAATTTAATTTTTCTCATTTTTCCATGAAAAGTGCCAATACCCCCCCTTTCGGTTCTAGGTGAAAATCTCACTCGACACAAATCAAACAAAAATGTTTCCATGGTGTGTATTTTAGGTCATTTTCATCAAATAAACAAAATTAAACCCAGAATAAATCCTGAAAAACAAGAAATGAGCATAAAAGATGCTTCAGCGCAAGTGTTATTCTTACTGTAAGAGCCCAAATTTCTAAAAATATTGCGAAAAACCACAATCTTCTTTTTTGGAGTAAATGTTTGAGGTGTATAGAAGGCATTTATTTCATTTTTAGAAAATTTAATTTTTCACATTTTTCCATGAAAAGTGCCAATACCCTTTGGGTTCTAAGTGAAAATCTCAGTCGACACAAATCAAACAAAAATAGTTCCATGGTGTGTATTGTTGTTCATTTTCATCAAATAAACAAAATTAAACCAGAATAAATCCTCAAAGACAAGAAATGAGCATTAAAGATGCTTCAGCGCAAGGGTTATTCTTACTATAAGAGCCCAAATTTCTAAAAATATTGCGAAAAACCACAATCTTCTGTTTTAGAGTGAATGTTGGAGGTGTATAGAAGGCATTTATTTCATTTTTAGAAAATTTAATTTTTTACATTTTTCCATGATAAGTGCCAATGCCCCCCCTTTGGGTTCTAGGTGAAAATCTCACTCGACACAAATCAAACAAAAATGTTTCCATGGTGTGTATTGTTGTTCATTTTCATCAAATAAACAAAATTAAACCCAGAATAAATCCTGAAAAACAAGAAATGAGCATAAAAGATGCTTCAGCGCGTGTGGTATTCTTACTATAAGAGCCCAAATTTCTAAAAATATTGCGAAAAAACCACAATCTTCATTTTTGGAGTGAATGTTTGAGGTGTATAGAAGGCATTTATTTCATTTTTAGAAAATTTAATTTTTCACATTTTTCCATGAAAAGAGCCAATTCCCCCCCCTTTGGGTTCTAGGTGAAAATCTCACTCGACACAAATCAAACAAAAATGTTTCCATGGTGTGTATTCTTGTTCATTTTTATCAAATAAACAAAATTAAACCCAGAATAAATCCTGAAAAACAAGAAATGAGCATAAAAGATGCTTCAGCGCAAGTGTTATTCTTACTATAAGAGCCCAAATTTCTAAAAATATTGCGAAAAACCACAATCTTCTTTTTTGGAGTGAATGTTTGAGGTGTATAGAAGGCATTTATTTCATTTTTAGAAAATTTAATTTTTTACATTTTTCCATGAAAAGTGCCAATACCCCCCATTTGGTTTCTAGGTGAAAATCTCACTCGACACAAATCAAACAAAAATGTTTCCATGGTGTGTATTGTTGTTCATTTTCATCAAATAAACAAAATTAAACCCAGAATAAATCCTGAAAAACAAGAAATGAGCATAAAAGATGCTTCAGCGCAAGTGTTATTCTTACTATAAGAGCCCAAATTTCTAAAAATATTGCGAAAAACCACAATCTTCATTTTTGGAGTGAATGTTTGAGGTTTATAGAAGGCATTTATTTCATTTTTAGAAAATTTAATTTTTCACATTTTTCCATGAAAAGAGCCAATTCCCCCCCTTTGGGTTCTAGGTGAAAATCTCACTCGACACAAATCAAACAAAAATGTTTCCATGGTGTGTATTCTTGTTCATTTTCATCAAATAAACAAAATTAAACCCAGAATAAATCCTGAAAAACAAGAAATGAGCATAAAAGATGTTTCAGCGCAAGTGTTATTCTTACTATAAGAGTCCAAATTTCTAAAAATATTGCGAAAAACCACAATCTTCTTTTTTGGAGTGAATGTTTGAGGTGTATAGAAGGCATTTATTTCATTTTTAGAAATTTAATTTTTCACATTTTTCCATGAAAAGTGCCAATACCCCCCCCTTTGGGTTCTAGGTGAAAATCTCACTCGACACAAATCAAACAAAAATGTTTCCATGGTGTGTATTCTTGTTCATTTTCATCAAATAAACAAAATAAAACTCAGAATAAATCCTGAAAGATAAGATATGAGCATAAAAGATGCTTCAGCGCAAGTGTTCATGTTGCTAAAAGAGCCCAAATTTCTAAAAATATTGCGAAAAGCAACAATTTTCAGTTTTAGAGTGATTGTTTCAGGTGTATAGAAGGCATTTATTACATTTTTAGAAAATTTAATTTTTCACATTTTTCCTTGAAAAGTGCCAATACCCTTTGGGTTCTAAGTGAAAATCTCAGTCGACACAAATCAAACAAAAATGTTTCCATGGTGTGTATTGTTGTTCATTTTCATCAAATAAACAAAATTAAACCCAGAATAAATCCTGAAAAACAAGAAATGAGCATAAAAGATGCTTCAGCGCAAGTGTTATTCTTACTATAAGAGCCCAAATTTCTAAAAATATTGCGAAAAACCACAATCTTCTTTTTTGGAGTGAATGTTTGGGGTGTATAGAAGGCATTTATTTCATTTTTAGAAAATTTAATTTTTGCCATTTTTCCATGAAAAGTGCCCCTCCCTTTGGGTTCTAGGTGAAAATCTCACTCGACACAAATCAAACAAAAATGTTTCCATGGTGTGTATTGTTGTTCATTTTCATCAAATAACCAAAAAAACCCAGAATTAATCCTGAAAGACAAGAAATGAGCATAAAAGATGCTTCAGCGCAAGTGTTAATGTTACTAAAAGAGCCCAAATTTCTAAAAATATTGCGAAAAGCAACAATTTTCAGTTTTAGAGTGAATGTTTGAGGTGTATAGAAGGCATTTATTTAATTTTTAGAAAATTTAATTTTTCACATTTTTCCATTAAAAGTGCCACAACCCCCCCCTTTGGGTTCTAGGTGAACATCTCACTCGAAACAAATCAAACAAAAATGTTTCCATGGTGTGTATTGTCGTTAATTTTCATCAAATAAATAAAATAAAACACAGAATAAATCCTGAAAGACAAGAAATGAGCATAAAAGATGCTTCAGCGCAAGTGTTATTGTTACTAAAAGAGCCAAAATTTCTAATAATTTTGCGAAAAACAACAATCTTCTATTTTAGAGTGAATGTTTGAGGTGTATAGAAGGCATTTATTTCATTTTTAGAAAATTTAATTTTTCTCATTTTTCCATGAAAAGTGCCAATACCCCCCCTTTCGGTTCTAGGTGAAAATCTCACTCGACACAAATCAAACAAAAATGTTTCCATGGTGTGTATTTTAGGTCATTTTCATCAAATAAACAAAATTAAACCCAGAATAAATCCTGAAAAACAAGAAATGAGCATAAAAGATGCTTCAGCGCAAGTGTTATTCTTACTGTAAGAGCCCAAATTTCTAAAAATATTGCGAAAAACCACAATCTTCTTTTTTGGAGTAAATGTTTGAGGTGTATAGAAGGCATTTATTTCATTTTTAGAAAATTTAATTTTTTACATTTTTCCATGAAAAGTGCCAATACCCTTTGGGTTCTAAGTGAAAATCTCAGTCAACACAAATCAAACAAAAATAGTTCCATGGTGTGTATTGTTGTTCATTTTCATCAAATAAACAAAATTAAACCCAGAATAAATCCTCAAAGACAAGAAATGAGCATTAAAGATGCTTCAGCGCAAGGGTTATTCTTACTATAAGAGCCCAAATTTCTAAAAATATTGCGAAAAACCACAATCTTCTGTTTTAGAGTGAATGTTGGAGGTGTATAGAAGGCATTTATTTCATTTTTAGAAAATTTAATTTTTTACATTTTTCCATGATAAGTGCCAATGCCCCCCCTTTGGGTTCTAGGTGAAAATCTCACTCGACACAAATCAAACAAAAATGTTTCCATGGTGTGTATTCTTGTTCATTTTCATCAAATAAACAAAATAAAACTCAGAATAAATCCTGAAAGATAAGATATGAGAATAAAAGATGCTTCAGCGCAAGTGTTCATGTTACTAAAAGAGCCCAAATATCTAAAAATATTGCGAAAAGCAACAATTTTCAGTTTTAGAGTGATTGTTTCAGGTGTATAGAAGGCATTTATTACATTTTTAGAAAATTTAATTTTTGCCATTTTTCCATGAAAAGTGCCCCTCCCTTTGGGTTCTAGGTGAAAATCTCACTCGACACAAATCAAACAAAAATGTTTCCATGGTGTGTATTGTTGTTCATTTTCATCAAATAACCAAAAAAACCCAGAATTAATCCTGAAAGACAAGAAATGAGCATAAAAGATGCTTCAGCGCAAGTGTTAATGTTACTAAAAGAGCCCAAATTTCTAAAAATGTTGCGAAAAGCAACAATTTTCAGTTTTAGAGTGAATGTTTCAGGTGTATAGAAGACATTTATTACATTTTTAGAAAATTTAATTTTTCACATTTTTCCATGAAAAGTGCCAATACCCCCCCCTTTGGGTTCTAGGTGAAAATCTCACTCGACACAAATCAAACAAAAATGTTTCCATGGTGTGTATTGTTGTTCATTTTCATCAAATAAACAAAATTAAACCCAGAATAAATCCTGAAAGACAAGAAATGAGCATAAAAGATGCTTCATTGCAAGTGTTATTCTTACTATAAGAGCCCAAATTTCTAAAAATATTGCGAAAAACCACAATCTTCTTTTTTGGAGTGAATGTTTGGGGTGTATAGAAGGCATTTATTTCATTTTTAGAAAATTTAATATTTCACATTTTTCCGTGAAAAGTGCCAATACCCCCCCCTTTGGGTTCTAGGTGAAAATCTCACTCGACACAAATCAAACAAAAATGTTTCCATGGTGTGTATTCTTGTTCATTTTCATCAAATAAACAAAATAAAACTCAGAATAAATCCTGAAAGATAAGATATGAGCATAAAAGATGCTTCAGCGCAAGTGTTCATGTTGCTAAAAGAGCCCAAATTTCTAAAATTATTGCGAAAAGCAACAATTTTCAGTTTTAGAGTGATTGTTTCAGGTGTATAGAAGGCATTTATTACATTTTTAGAAAATTTAATTTTTCACATTTTTCCATGAAAAGTGCCAATACCCCCCCTTTCGGTTCTAGGTGAAAATCTCACTCGACACAAATCAAACAAAAATGTTTCCATGGTGTGTATTTTTGTTCATTTTCATCAAATAAACAAAAAAAAACCCAGAATAAATCCTGAAGGACAAGAAATGAGCATAAAAGATGCTTCAGCGCAAGTGTTATGGTTACTAAAAGAGCCCAAATTTCTAAAAATATTGCGAAAAACCATAATATTCTGTTTTAGAGTGAATGTTTGAGGTGTATAGAAGGCATTTATTTCATTTTTAGAAAATTTAATTTTTCACATTTTTCCATGAAAAGTGCCAATACCCTTTGGGTTCTAAGTGAAAATCTCAGTCGACACAAATCAAACAAAAATGTTTCCATGGTGTGTATTGTTGTTCATTTTCATCAAATAAACAAAATTAAACCCAGAATAAATCCTGAAAAACAAGAAATGAGCATAAAAGATGCTTCAGCGCAAGTGTTATTCTTACTATAAGAGCCCAAATTTCTAAAAATATTGCGAAAAACCACAATCTTCTTTTTTGGAGTGAATGTTTGGGGTGTATAGAAGGCATTTATTTCATTTTTAGAAAATTTAATTTTTCACATTTTTCCATGAAAAGTGCCAATACCCCCCCCCTTTGGGTTCTAGGTGAAAATCTCACTCGACACAAATCAAACAAAAATGTTTCCATGGTGTGTATTCTTGTTCATTTTCATCAAATAAACAAAATAAAACTCAGAATAAATCCTGAAAGATAAGATATGAGAATAAAAGATGCTTCAGCGCAAGTGTTCATGTTACTAAAAGAGCCCAAATATCTAAAAATATTGCGAAAAGCAACAATTTTCAGTTTTAGAGTGATTGTTTCAGGTGTATAGAAGGCATTTATTTCAATTTTAGAAAATTTTATTTTTGCCATTTTTCCATGAAAAGTGCCCCTCCCTTTGGGTTCTAGGTGAAAATCTCACTCGACACAAATCAAACAAAAATGTTTCCATGGTGTGTATTGTTGTTCATTTTCATCAAATAACCAAAAAAACCCAGAATTAATCCTGAAAGACAAGAAATGAGCATAAAAGATGCTTCAGCGCAAGTGTTAATGTTACTAAAAGAGCCCAAATTTCTAAAAATATTGCGAAAAGCAACAATTTTCAGTTTTAGAGTGAATGTTTGAGGTGTATAGAAGGCATTTATTTAATTTTTAGAAAATTTAATTTTTCACATTTTTCCATTAAAAGTGCCACAAACCCCCCCTTTGGGTTCTAGGTGAACATCTCACTCGAAACAAATCAAACAAAAATGTTTCCATGGTGTGTATTGTCGTTAATTTTCATCAAATAAATAAAATAAAACACAGAATAAATCCTGAAAGACAAGAAATGAGCATAAAAGATGCTTCAGCGCAAGTGTTATTGTTACTAAAAGAGCCAAAATTTCTAATAATTTTGCGAAAAACAACAATCTTCTATTTTAGAGTGAATGTTTGAGGTGTATAGAAGGCATTTATTTCATTTTTAGAAAATTTAATTTTTCTCATTTTTCCATGAAAAGTGCCAATACCCCCCCTTTCGGTTCTAGGTGAAAATCTCACTCGACACAAATCAAACAAAAATGTTTCCATGGTGTGTATTTTAGGTCATTTTCATCAAATAAACAAAATTAAACCCAGAATAAATCCTGAAAAACAAGAAATGAGCATAAAAGATGCTTCAGCGCAAGTGTTATTCTTACTGTAAGAGCCCAAATTTCTAAAAATATTGCGAAAAACCACAATCTTCTTTTTTGGAGTAAATGTTTGAGGTGTATAGAAGGCATTTATTTCATTTTTAGAAAATTTAATTTTTTACATTTTTCCATGAAAAGTGCCAATACCCTTTGGGTTCTAAGTGAAAATCTCAGTCAACACAAATCAAACAAAAATAGTTCCATGGTGTGTATTGTTGTTCATTTTCATCAAATAAACAAAATTAAACCCAGAATAAATCCTCAAAGACAAGAAATGAGCATTAAAGATGCTTCAGCGCAAGGGTTATTCTTACTATAAGAGCCCAAATTTCTAAAAATATTGCGAAAAACCACAATCTTCTGTTTTAGAGTGAATGTTGGAGGTGTATAGAAGGCATTTATTTCATTTTTAGAAAATTTAATTTTTTACATTTTTCCATGATAAGTGCCAATGCCCCCCCTTTGGGTTCTAGGTGAAAATCTCACTCGACACAAATCAAACAAAAATGTTTCCATGGTGTGTATTGTTGTTCATTTTCATCAAATAAACAAAATTAAACCCAGAATAAATCCTGAAAAACAAGAAATGAGCATAAAAGATGCTTCAGCGCAAGTGTTATTCTTACTATAAGAGCCCAAATTTCTAAAAATATTGCGAAAAACCACAATCTTCATTTTTGGAGTGAATGTTTGAGGTGTATAGAAGGCATTTATTTCATTTTTAGAAAATTTAATTTTTCACATTTTTCCATGAAAAGAGCCAATTCCCCCCCCTTTGGGTTCTAGGTGAAAATCTCACTCAACACAAATCAAACAAAAATGTTTCCATGGTGTGTATTCTTGTTCATTTTTATCAAATAAACAAAATTAAACCCAGAATAAATCCTGAAAAACAAGAAATGAGCATAAAAGATGCTTCAGCGCAAGTGTTATTCTTACTATAAGAGCCCAAATTTCTAAAAATATTGCGAAAAACCACAATCTTCTTTTTTGGAGTGAATGTTTGAGGTGTATAGAAGGCATTTATTTCATTTTTAGAAAATTTAATTTTTCACATTTTTCCATGAAAAGTGCCCATACCCCCCCCCCCTTTGGGTTCTAGGTGAAAATCTCACTCGACACAAATCAAACAAAAATGTTTCCATGGTGTGTATTGTTGTTCATTTTCATCAAATAAACAAAATTAAACCCAGAATAAATCCTAAAAGACAAGAAATGAGCATAAAAGATGCTTCAGCGCAAGTGTGTTTCTTACTATAAGAGCCCAAATTTCTAAAAATATTGCGAAAAACCACAATCTTCTTTTTTTGAGTGAATGTTTGGGGTGTATAGAAGGCATTTATTTCATTTTTAGAAAATTTAATTTTTCACATTTTTCCATGAAAAGTGCCAATACCCCCCCTTTGGGTTCTAGGTGAAAATCTCACTCGACACAAATCAAACAAAAATGTTTCCATGGTGTGTATTGTTGTTCATTTTCATCAAATAACCAAAAAAAACCCAGAATTAATCCTGAAAGACAAGAAATGAGCATAAAAGATGCTTCAGCGCAAGTGTTAATGTTACTAAAAGAGCCCAAATTTCTAAAAATATTGCGAAAAGCAACAATTTTCAGTTTTAGAGTGAATGTTTGAGGTGTATAGAAGGCATTTATTTAATTTTTAGAAAATTTAATGTTTCACATTTTTCCATGAAAAGTGCCAATACCCCCCCTTTCGGTTCTAGGTGAAAATCTCACTCGACACAAATCAAACAAAAATGTTTCCATGGTGTGTATTTTTGTTCATTTTCATCAAATAAACAAAAAAAAACCCAGAATAAATCCTGAAGGACAAGAAATGAGCATAAAAGATGCTTCAGCGCAAGTGTTATGGTTACTAAAAGAGCCCAAATTTCTAAAAATATTGCGAAAAACCATAATCTTCTGTTTTAGAGTGAATGTTTGAGGTGTATAGAAGGCATTTATTTCATTTTTAGAAAATTTAATTTTTCACATTTTTCCATGAAAAGTGCCAATACCCCCCCTTTGGGTTCTAGGTGAAAATCTCACTCGACACAAATCAAACAAAAATGTTTCCATGGTGTGTATTCTTGTTCATTTTCATCAAATAAACAAAAAAAACCCAGAATTAATCCTGAAAGACAAGAAATGAGCATAAAAGATGCTTCAGCGCAAGTGTTATTCTTACTATAAGAGTCCAAATTTCTAAAAATATTGCGAAAAACCACAATCTTCTTTTTGGAGTGAATGTTTGAGGTATATAGATGGCATTTATTTCATTTTTAGAAAATTTAATTTTTCACATTTTTCCATGAAAGTGCCAATACCCCCCCCCTTTGGGTTCTAGGTGAAAATCTCACTCGACACAAATCAAACAAAAATGTTTCCATGGTGTGTATTGTTGTTCATTTTCATCAAATAAACAAAATTACCCCCAGAATAAATCCTGAAAGACAAGAAATGAGCATAAAAGATGCTTCAGCGCAAGTGTTATTCTTACTATAAGAGCCAAATTTCTAAAAATATTGCGAAAAACCACAATCTTCTGTTTTAGAGTGAATGTTTGAGGTGTATAGAAGGCATTTATTTCATTTTTAGAAAATTTAATTTTTCACATTTTTCCATGAAAAGTGCCAATACCCCCCCCCTTTGGGTTCTAGGTGAAAATCTCGCTCGACACAAATCAAACAAAAATGTTTCCATGGTGTGTATTCTTGTTCATTTTCATCAAATAAACAAAAAAAACCCAGAATTAATCCTGAAAGACAAGAAATGAGCATAAAAGATGCTTCAGCGCAAGTGTTAATGTTACTAAAAGAGCCCAAATTTCTAAAAATATTGCGAAAAGCAACAATTTTCAGTTTTAGAGTGAATGTTTCAGGTGTATAGAAGGCATTTATTACATTTTTAGAAAATTTAATTTTTCACATTTTTCCATGAAAAGTGCCAATACCCCCCCCTTTGGGTTCTAGGTGAAAATCTCACACGACACAAATCAAACAAAAATGTTTCCATGGTGTGTATTGTTGTTCATTTTCATCAAATAAACAAAATTAAACCCAGAATAAATCCTGAAAAACAAGAAATGAGCATAAAAGATGCTTCAGCGCAAGTGTTATTCTTACTATAAGAGCCCAAATTCCTAAAAATATTGCGAAAAACCACAATCTTCTTTTTTGGAGTGAATGTTTGAGGTGTATAGAAGGCATTTATTTCATTTTTAGAAAATTTAATTTTTCACATTTTTCCATGAAAAGTGCCAATACACCCACTTTTCGGTTCTAGGTGAAAATCTCAGTCGGCACAAATCAAACAAAAATGTTTCCATGTTGTTATTGTTGTTCATTTTCATCAAATAAATAAAATAAAACTCAGAATAAATCCTGAAAGACAAGAAATGAGCATAAAAGATGCTTCAGCGCAAGTGTTATTGTTACTAAAAGAGCCAAAATTTCTAAAAATATATCGAAAAGCAACAATATTCAGTTTTAGAGTGAATGTTTGAGGTGTAAAGAAGGCATTTATTTAATTTTTAGAATATTTAATTTTTCACATTTTTCCATGAAAAGTGCCAATACCCCCCTTTTGGGTTCTAGGTGAAAATCTCAGTCGACAAAAATCAAACAAAAATGTATCCATGGTGTGTATTGTTGTTCATTTTCATCAAATAAATAAAATAAAACTCAGAATAAATCCTGAAAGACAAGAAATGAGCATAAAAGATGCTTCAGCGCAAGTGTTATTGTAACTATAAGAGCCAAAATTTCTAAAAATTTTGCGAAAAACCACAATCTTCTATTTTAGAGTGAATGTTTGAGGTGTATAGAAGGCATTTATTTCATTTTTAGAAAATTTAATTTTTCTTTTTGGAGTGAATGTTTGAGGTATATAGATGGCATTTATTTCATTTTTAGAAAATTTAATTTTTCACATTTTTCCATGAAAGTGCCAATACCCCCCCCTTTGGGTTCTAGGTGAAAATCTCACTCGACACAAATCAAACAAAAATGTTTCCATGGTGTGTATTGTTTTTCATTTTCATCAAATAAACAAAATTACCCCCAGAATAAATCCTGAAAGACAAGAAATGAGCATAAAAGATGCTTCAGCGCAAGTGTTATTCTTACTATAAGAGCCAAATTTCTAAAAATATTGCGAAAAACCACAATCTTCTGTTTTAGAGTGAATGTTTGAGGTGTATAGAAGGCATTTATTTCATTTTTAGAAAATTTAATTTTTCACATTTTTCCATGAAAAGTGCCAATACCCCCCCCTTTGGGTTCTAGGTGAAAATCTCACTCGACACAAATCAAACAAAAATGTTTCCATGGTGTGTATTCTTGTTCATTTTCATCAAATAAACAAAAAAACCCAGAATTAATCCTGAAAGACAAGAAATGAGCATAAAAGATGCTTCAGCGCAAGTGTTAATGTTACTAAAAGAGCCCAAATTTCTAAAAATATTGCGAAAAGCAACAATTTTCAGTTTTAGAGTGAATGTTTCAGGTGTATAGAAGGCATTTATTACATTTTTAGAAAATTTAATTTTTCACATTTTTCCATGAAAAGTGCCAATACCCCCCCCCTTTGGGTTCTAGGTGAAAATCTCACACGACACAAATCAAACAAAAATGTTTCCATGGTGTGTATTGTTGTTCATTTTCATCAAATAAACAAAATTAAACCCAGAATAAATCCTGAAAAACAAGAAATGAGCATAAAAGATGCTTCAGCGCAAGTGTTATTCTTACTATAAGAGCCCAAATTCCTAAAAATATTGCGAAAAACCACAATCTTCTTTTTTGGAGTGAATGTTTGAGGTGTATAGAAGGCATTTATTTCATTTTTAGAAAATTTAATTTTTCACATTTTTCCATGAAAAGTGCCAATACACCCACTTTTGGGTTCTAGGTGAAAATCTCAGTCGGCACAAATCAAACAAAAATGTTTCCATGGTGTGTATTGTTGTTCATTTTCATCAAATAAATAAAATAAAACTCAGAATAAATCCTGAAAGACAAGAAATGAGCATAAAAGATGCTTCAGCGCAAGTGTTATTGTTACTAAAAGAGCCAAAATTTCTAAAAATATATCGAAAAGCAACAATATTCAGTTTTAGAGTGAATGTTTGAGGTGTAAAGAAGGCATTTATTTAATTTTTAGAAAATTTAATTTTTCACATTTTTCCATGAAAAGTGCCAATACCCCCCCTTTTGGGTTCTAGGTGAAAATCTCAGTCGACACAAATCAAACAAAAATGTATCCATGGTGTGTATTGTTGTTCATTTTCATCAAATAAATAAAATAAAACTCAGAATAAATCCTGAAAGACAAGAAATGAGCATAAAAGATGCTTCAGCGCAAGTGTTATTGTAACTATAAGAGCCAAAATTTCTAAAAATTTTGCGAAAAACCACAATCTTCTATTTTAGAGTGAATGTTTGAGGTGTATAGAAGGCATTTATTTCATTTTTAGAAAATTTAATTTTTCTCATTTTTCCATGAAAAGTGCCAATACCCCCCCTTTCGGTTCTAGGTGAAAATCTCACTCGACACAAATCAAACAAAAATGTTTCCATGGTGTGTATTTTTGTTCATTTTCATCAAATAAACAAAAAAAAACCCAGAATAAATCCTGAAGGACAAGAAATGAGCATAAAAGATGCTTTAGCGCAAGTGTTAATGTTACTAAAAGAGCCAAAATTTCTAAAAATATTGCGAAAAACCATAATCTTCTGTTTTAGAGTGAATGTTTGAGGTGTATAGAAGGCATTTATTTCATTTTTAGAAAATTTAATTTTTCACATTTTTCCATGAAAAGTGCCAATACCCCCCCCTTTGGGTTCTAGGTGAAAATCTCACTCGACACAAATCAAACAAAAATGTTACCATGGTGTGTATTCTTGTTCATTTTCATCAAATAAACAAAAAAACCCAGAATTTATCCTGAAAGACAAGAAATGAGCATAAAAGATGCTTCAGCGCAAGTGTTAATGTTACTAAAAGAGCCCAAATTTCTAAAAATATTGCGAAAAGCAACAATTTTCAGTTTTAGAGTGAATGTTTCAGGTGTATAGAAGGCATTTATTACATTTTTAGAAAATTTAATTTTTCACATTTTTCCATGAAAAGTGCCAATACACCCACTTTTGGGTTCTAGGTGAAAATCTCACTCGACACTAATCAAACAAAAATGTTTCCATGGTGTGTATTGTTGTTCATTTTCATCAAATAAACAAAATTAAACCCAGAATAAATCCTGAAAAACAAGAAATGAGCATAAAAGATGCTTCAGCGCAAGTGTTATTGTTACTAAAAGAGCCCAAATTTCTAAAAATATATCGAAAAGCAACAATATTCAGTTTTAGAGTGAATGTTTGAGGTGTAAAGAAGGCATTTATTTAATTTTTAGAAAATTTAATTTTTCACATTTTTCTATGAAAAGTGCCAATACCCCCCCTTTTGGGTTCTAGGTGAAAATCTCAGTCGACACAAATCAAACAAAAATGTTTCCATGGTGTGTATTGTTGTTCATTTTCATCAAATAAATAAAACAAAACTCAGAATAAATCCTGAAAGACAAGAAATGAGCATAAAAGATGCTTCAGCGCAAGTGTTATTGTAAATATAATGGCCAAAATTTCTAAAAATTTTGCGAAAAACAACAATCTTCTATTTTAGAGTGAATGTTTGAGGTGTATAGAAGGCATTTATTTAATTTTTAGAAAATTTAATTTTTCACATTTTTCCATGAAAAGTGCCAATACCCCCCCTTTTGGGTTCTAGGTGAAAATCTCAGTCGACACAAATCAAACAAAAATGTTTCCATGGTGTGTATTGTTGTTCATTTTCATCAAATAAATAAAATAAAACTCAGAATAAATCCTGAAAGACAAGAAATGAGCATAAAAGATGCTTCAGCGCAAGTGTTATTGTAACTATAAGAGCCAAAATTTCTAAAAATTTTGCGAAAAAACAACAATCTTCTATTTTAGAGTGAATGTTTGAGGTGTATAGAAGGCATTTATTTCATTTTTAGAAAATTTAATTTTTCACATTTTTCCATGAAAAGTGCCAATACCCCCCCTTTTGGGTTCTAGGTGAAAATCTCACTCGACACAAATCAAACAAAAATGTTTCCATGGTGTGTATTTTTGTTCATTTTCATCAAATAAACAAAAAAAAACCAGAATAAATCCTGAAGGACAAGAAATGAGCATAAAAGATGCTTCAGCGCAAGTGTTAATGTTACTAAAAGAGCCAAATTTTCTAAAAATATTGCGAAAAACCATAATCTTCTGTTTTAGAGTGAATGTTTGAGGTGTATAGAAGGCATTTATTACATTTTTAGAAAATTTAATTTTTGCCATTTTTCCATGAAAAGTGCCCCTCCCTTTGGGTTCTAGGTGAAAATCTCACTCGACACAAATCAAACAAAAATGTTTCCATGGTGTGTATTGTTGTTCATTTTCATCAAATAACCAAAAAAACCCAGAATTAATCCTGAAAGACAAGAAATGAGCATAAAAGATGCTTCAGCGCAAGTGTTAATGTTACTAAAAGAGCCCAAATTTCTAAAAATATTGCGAAAAGCAACAATTTTCAGTTTTAGAGTGAATGTTTGAGGTGTATAGAAGGCATTTATTTAATTTTTAGAAAATTTAATTTTTCACATTTTTACATTAAAAGTGCCACAACCCCCCCCTTTGGGTTCTAGGTGAACATCTCACTCGAAACAAATCAAACAAAAATGTTTCCATGGTGTGTATTGTCGTTAATTTTCATCAAATAAATAAAATAAAACACAGAATAAATCCTGAAAGACAAGAAATGAGCATAAAAGATGCTTCAGCGCAAGTGTTATTGTTACTAAAAGAGCCAAAATTTCTAATAATTTTGCGAAAAAACAACAATCTTCTATTTTAGAGTGAATGTTTGAGGTGTATAGAAGGCATTTATTTCATTTTTAGAAAATTTAATTTTTCTCATTTTTCCATGAAAAGTGCCAATACCCCCCCTTTCGGTTCTAGGTGAAAATCTCACTCGACACAAATCAAACAAAAATGTTTCCATGGTGTGTATTTTAGGTCATTTTCATCAAATAAACAAAATTAAACCCAGAATAAATCCTGAAAAACAAGAAATGAGCATAAAAGATGCTTCAGCGCAAGTGTTATTCTTACTGTAAGAGCCCAAATTTCTAAAAATATTGCGAAAAACCACAATCTTCTTTTTTGGAGTAAATGTTTGAGGTGTATAGAAGGCATTTATTTCATTTTTAGAAAATTTAATTTTTCACATTTTTCCATGAAAAGTGCCAATACCCTTTGGGTTCTAAGTGAAAATCTCAGTCGACACAAATCAAACAAAAATAGTTCCATGGTGTGTATTGTTGTTCATTTTCATCAAATAAACAAA
This sequence comes from Hetaerina americana, assembly GCF_022747635.1. Taxonomy (NCBI): domain Eukaryota; kingdom Metazoa; phylum Arthropoda; class Insecta; order Odonata; family Calopterygidae; genus Hetaerina; species Hetaerina americana. The sequence goes on along the minus strand of NW_027287100.1, from coordinate 51,436 downwards.
ATTAAACCCAGAATAAATCCTCAAAGACAAGAAATGAGCATTAAAGATGCTTCAGCGCAAGGGTTATTCTTACTATAAGAGCCCAAATTTCTAAAAATATTGCGAAAAACCACAATCTTCTGTTTTAGAGTGAATGTTGGAGGTGTATAGAAGGCATTTATTTCATTTTTAGAAAATTTAATTTTTTACATTTTTCCATGATAAGTGCCAATGCCCCCCCTTTGGGTTCTAGGTGAAAATCTCACTCGACACAAATCAAACAAAAATGTTTCCATGGTGTGTATTGTTGTTCATTTTCATCAAATAAACAAAATTAAACCCAGAATAAATCCTGAAAAACAAGAAATGAGCATAAAAGATGCTTCAGCGCGTGTGGTATTCTTACTATAAGAGCCCAAATTTCTAAAAATATTGCGAAAAACCACAATCTTCATTTTTGGAGTGAATGTTTGAGGTGTATAGAAGGCATTTATTTCATTTTTAGAAAATTTAATTTTTCACATTTTTCCATGAAAAGAGCCAATTCCCCCCCCTTTGGGTTCTAGGTGAAAATCTCACTCGACACAAATCAAACAAAAATGTTTCCATGGTGTGTATTCTTGTTCATTTTTATCAAATAAACAAAATTAAACCCAGAATAAATCCTGAAAAACAAGAAATGAGCATAAAAGATGCTTCAGCGCAAGTGTTATTCTTACTATAAGAGCCCAAATTTCTAAAAATATTGCGAAAAACCACAATCTTCTTTTTTGGAGTGAATGTTTGAGGTGTATAGAAGGCATTTATTTCATTTTTAGAAAATTTAATTTTTCACATTTTTCCATGAAAAGTGCCCATACCCCCCCCCCCTTTGGGTTCTAGGTGAAAATCTCACTCGACACAAATCAAACAAAAATGTTTCCATGGTGTGTATTGTTGTTCATTTTCATCAAATAAACAAAATTAAACCCAGAATAAATCCTGAAAAACAAGAAATGAGCATAAAAGATGCTTCAGCGCAAGTGTTATTCTTACTATAAGAGCCCAAATTTCTAAAAATATTGCGAAAAACCACAATCTTCATTTTTGGAGTGAATGTTTGAGGTTTATAGAAGGCATTTATTTCATTTTTAGAAAATTTAATTTTTCACATTTTTCCATGAAAAGAGCCAATTCCCCCCCTTTGGGTTCTAGGTGAAAATCTCACTCGACACAAATCAAACAAAAATGTTTCCATGGTGTGTATTCTTGTTCATTTTCATCAAATAAACAAAATTAAACCCAGAATAAATCCTGAAAAACAAGAAATGAGCATAAAAGATGTTTCAGCGCAAGTGTTATTCTTACTATAAGAGCCCAAATTTCTAAAAATATTGCGAAAAACCACAATCTTCTTTTTTGGAGTGAATGTTTGAGGTGTATAGAAGGCATTTATTTCATTTTTAGAAAATTTAATTTTTCACATTTTTCCATGAAAAGTGCCAATGCCCCCCCCTTTGGGTTCTAGGTGAAAATCTCACTCGACACAAATCAAACAAAAATGTTTCCATGGTGTGTATTCTTGTTCATTTTCATCAAATAAACAAAATAAAACTCAGAATAAATCCTGAAAGATAAGATATGAGAATAAAAGATGCTTCAGCGCAAGTGTTCATGTTACTAAAAGAGCCCAAATATCTAAAAATATTGCGAAAAGCAACAATTTTCAGTTTTAGAGTGATTGTTTCAGGTGTATAGAAGGCATTTATTACATTTTTAGAAAATTTAATTTTTGCCATTTTTCCATGAAAAGTGCCCCTCCCTTTGGGTTCTAGGTGAAAATCTCACTCGACACAAATCAAACAAAAATGTTTCCATGGTGTGTATTGTTGTTCATTTTCATCAAATAAACAAAATTAAACCCAGAATAAATCCTGAAAGACAAGAAATGAGCATAAAAGATGCTTCAGCGCAAGTGTTAATGTTACTAAAAGAGCCCAAATTTCTAAAAATATTGCGCAAAGCAACAATTTTCAGTTTTAGAGTGAATGTTAGAGGTGTATAGAAGGCATTTATTTAATTTTTAGAAAATTTAATTTTTCACATTTTTCCATTAAAAGTGCCACAACCCCCCCCTTTGGGTTCTAGGTGAACATCTCACTCGAAACAAATCAAACAAAAATGTTTCCATGGTGTGTATTGTCGTTAATTTTCATCAAATAAATAAAATAAAACACAGAATAAATCCTGAAAGACAAGAAATGAGCATAAAAGATGCTTCAGCGCAAGTGTTATTGTTACTAAAAGAGCCAAAATTTCTAATAATTTTGCGAAAAACAACAATCTTCTATTTTAGAGTGAATGTTTGAGGTGTATAGAAGGCATTTATTTCATTTTTAGAAAATTTATTTTTTCTCATTTTTCCATGAAAAGTGCCAATACCCCCCCTTTCGGTTCTAGGTGAAAATCTCACTCGACACAAATCAAACAAAAATGTTTCCATGGTGTGTATTTTAGGTCATTTTCATCAAATAAACAAAATTAAACCCAGAATAAATCCTGAAAAACAAGAAATGAGCATAAAAGATGCTTCAGCGCAAGTGTTATTCTTACTGTAAGAGCCCAAATTTCTAAAAATATTGCGAAAAACCACAATCTTCTTTTTTGGAGTAAATGTTTGAGGTGTATAGAAGGCATTTATTTCATTTTTAGAAAATTTAATTTTTCACATTTTTCCATGAAAAGTGCCAATACCCTTTGGGTTCTAAGTGAAAATCTCAGTCGACACAAATCAAACAAAAATAGTTCCATGGTGTGTATTGTTGTTCATTTTCATCAAATAAACAAAATTAAACCCAGAATAAATCCTCAAAGACAAGAAATGAGCATTAAAGATGCTTCAGCGCAAGGGTTATTCTTACTATAAGAGCCCAAATTTCTAAAAATATTGCGAAAAACCACAATCTTCTGTTTTAGAGTGAATGTTGGAGGTGTATAGAAGGCATTTATTTCATTTTTAGAAAATTTAATTTTTTACATTTTTCCATAAGTGCCAATGCCCCCCCTTTGGGTTCTAGGTGAAAATCTCACTCGACACAAATCAAACAAAAATGTTTCCATGGTGTGTATTGTTGTTCATTTTCATCAAATAAACAAAATTAAACCCAGAATAAATCCTGAAAAACAAGAAATGAGCATAAAAGATGCTTCAGCGCGTGTGGTATTCTTACTATAAGAGCCCAAATTTCTAAAAATATTGCGAAAAACCACAATCTTCATTTTTGGAGTGAATGTTTGAGGTGTATAGAAGGCATTTATTTCATTTTTAGAAAATTTAATTTTTCACATTTTTCCATGAAAAGAGCCAATTCCCCCCCCTTTGGGTTCTAGGTGAAAATCTCACTCGACACAAATCAAACAAAAATGTTTCCATGGTGTGTATTCTTGTTCATTTTTATCAAATAAACAAAATTAAACCCAGAATAAATCCTGAAAAACAAGAAATGAGCATAAAAGATGCTTCAGCGCAAGTGTTATTCTTACTATAAGAGCCCAAATTTCTAAAAATATTGCGAAAAACCACAATCTTCTTTTTTGGAGTGAATGTTTGAGGTGTATAGAAGGCATTTATTTCATTTTTAGAAAATTTAATTTTTCACATTTTTCCATGAAAAGTGCCCATACCCCCCCCCCTTTGGGTTCTAGGTGAAAATCTCACTCGACACAAATCAAACAAAAATGTTTCCATGGTGTGTATTGTTGTTCATTTTCATCAAATAAACAAAATTAAACCCAGAATAAATCCTGAAAGACAAGAAATGAGCATAAAAGATGCTTCAGCGCAAGTGTTAATGTTACTAAAAGAGCCCAAATTTCTAAAAATATTGCGAAAAGCAACAATTTTCAGTTTTAGAGTGAATGTTTGAGGTGTATAGAAGGCATTTATTTAATTTTTAGAAAATTTAATTTTTCACATTTTTCCATTAAAAGTGCCACAACCCCCCCCTTTGGGTTCTAGGTGAACATCTCACTCGAAACAAATCAAACAAAAATGTTTCCATGGTGTGTATTGTCGTTAATTTTCATCAAATAAATAAAATAAAACACAGAATAAATCCTGAAAGACAAGAAATGAGCATAAAAGATGCTTCAGCGCAAGTGTTATTGTTACTAAAAGAGCCAAAATTTCTAATAATTTTGCGAAAAACAACAATCTTCTATTTTAGAGTGAATGTTTGAGGTGTATAGAAGGCATTTATTTCATTTTTAGAAAATTTAATTTTTCTCATTTTTCCATGAAAAGTGCCAATACCCCCCCTTTCGGTTCTAGGTGAAAATCTCACTCGACACAAATCAAACAAAAATGTTTCCATGGTGTGTATTTTAGGTCATTTTCATCAAATAAACAAAATTAAACCCAGAATAAATCCTGAAAAACAAGAAATGAGCATAAAAGATGCTTCAGCGCAAGTGTTATTCTTACTGTAAGAGCCCAAATTTCTAAAAATATTGCGAAAAACCACAATCTTCTTTTTTGGAGTAAATGTTTGAGGTGTATAGAAGGCATTTATTTCATTTTTAGAAAATTTAATTTTTCACATTTTTCCATGAAAAGTGCCAATACCCTTTGGGTTCTAAGTGAAAATCTCAGTCGACACAAATCAAACAAAAATAGTTCCATGGTGTGTATTGTTGTTCATTTTCATCAAATAAACAAAATTAAACCCAGAATAAATCCTCAAAGACAAGAAATGAGCATTAAAGATGCTTCAGCGCAAGGGTTATTCTTACTATAAGAGCCCAAATTTCTAAAAATATTGCGAAAAACCACAATCTTCTGTTTTAGAGTGAATGTTGGAGGTGTATAGAAGGCATTTATTTCATTTTTAGAAAATTTAATTTTTTACATTTTTCCATAAGTGCCAATGCCCCCCCTTTGGGTTCTAGGTGAAAATCTCACTCGACACAAATCAAACAAAAATGTTTCCATGGTGTGTATTGTTGTTCATTTTCATCAAATAAACAAAATTAAACCCAGAATAAATCCTGAAAAACAAGAAATGAGCATAAAAGATGCTTCAGCGCGTGTGGTATTCTTACTATAAGAGCCCAAATTTCTAAAAATATTGCGAAAAACCACAATCTTCATTTTTGGAGTGAATGTTTGAGGTGTATAGAAGGCATTTATTTCATTTTTAGAAAATTTAATTTTTCACATTTTTCCATGAAAAGAGCCAATTCCCCCCCCTTTGGGTTCTAGGTGAAAATCTCACTCGACACAAATCAAACAAAAATGTTTCCATGGTGTGTATTCTTGTTCATTTTTATCAAATAAACAAAATTAAACCCAGAATAAATCCTGAAAAACAAGAAATGAGCATAAAAGATGCTTCAGCGCAAGTGTTATTCTTACTATAAGAGCCCAAATTTCTAAAAATATTGCGAAAAACCACAATCTTCTTTTTTGGAGTGAATGTTTGAGGTGTATAGAAGGCATTTATTTCATTTTTAGAAAATTTAATTTTTCACATTTTTCCATGAAAAGTGCCCATACCCCCCCCCCTTTGGGTTCTAGGTGAAAATCTCATTCGACACAAATCAAACAAAAATGTTTCCATGGTGTGTATTGTTGTTCATTTTCATCAAATAAACAAAATTAAACCCAGAATAAATCCTGAAAAACAAGAAATGAGCATAAAAGATGCTTCAGCGCAAGTGTTATTCTTACTATAAGAGCCCAAATTTCTAAAAATATTGCGAAAAACCACAATCTTCATTTTTGGAGTGAATGTTTGAGGTTTATAGAAGGCATTTATTTCATTTTTAGAAAATTTAATTTTTCACATTTTTCCATGAAAAGAGCCAATTCCCCCCCTTTGGGTTCTAGGTGAAAATCTCACTCGACACAAATCAAACAAAAATGTTTCCATGGTGTGTATTCTTGTTCATTTTCATCAAATAAACAAAATTAAACCCAGAATAAATCCTGAAAAACAAGAAATGAGCATAAAAGATGTTTCAGCGCAAGTGTTATTCTTACTATAAGAGCCCAAATTTCTAAAAATATTGCGAAAAACCACAATCTTCTTTTTTGGAGTGAATGTTTGAGGTGTATAGAAGGCATTTATTTCATTTTTAGAAAATTTAATTTTTCACATTTTTCCATGAAAAGTGCCAATACCCCCCCCTTTGGGTTCTAGGTGAAAATCTCACTCGACACAAATCAAACAAAAATGTTTCCATGGTGTGTATTGTTGTTCATTTTCATCAAATAAACAAAAAAAAACCCAGAATAAATCCTGAAGGACAAGAAATGAGCATAAAAGATGCTTCATTGCAAGTGTTATTCTTACTATAAGAGCCCAAATTTCTAAAAATATTGCGAAAAACCACAATCTTCTTTTTTGGAGTGAATGTTTGGGGTGTATAGAAGGCATTTATTTCATTTTTAGAAAATTTAATATTTCACATTTTTCCGTGAAAAGTGCCAATACCCCCCCCTTTGGGTTCTAGGTGAAAATCTCACTCGACACAAATCAAACAAAAATGTTTCCATGGTGTGTATTCTTGTTCATTTTCATCAAATAAACAAAATAAAACTCAGAATAAATCCTGAAAGATAAGATATGAGCATAAAAGATGCTTCAGCGCAAGTGTTCATGTTGCTAAAAGAGCCCAAATTTCTAAAATTATTGCGAAAAGCAACAATTTTCAGTTTTAGAGTGATTGTTTCAGGTGTATAGAAGGCATTTATTACATTTTTAGAAAATTTAATTTTTCACATTTTTCCATGAAAAGTGCCAATACCCCCCCTTTCGGTTCTAGGTGAAAATCTCACTCGACACAAATCAAACAAAAATGTTTCCATGGTGTGTATTTTTGTTCATTTTCATCAAATAAACAAAAAAAAAACCCAGAATAAATCCTGAAGGACAAGAAATGAGCATAAAAGATGCTTCAGCGCAAGTGTTATGGTTACTAAAAGAGCCCAAATTTCTAAAAATATTGCGAAAAACCATAATCTTCTGTTTTAGAGTGAATGTTTGAGGTGTATAGAAGGCATTTATTTCATTTTTAGAAAATTTAATTTTTCACATTTTTCCATGAAAAGTGCCAATACCCTTTGGGTTCTAAGTGAAAATCTCAGTCGACACAAATCAAACAAAAATGTTTCCATGGTGTGTATTGTTGTTCATTTTCATCAAATAAACAAAATTAAACCCAGAATAAATCCTGAAAAACAAGAAATGAGCATAAAAGATGCTTCAGCGCAAGTGTTATTCTTACTATAAGAGCCCAAATTTCTAAAAATATTGCGAAAAACCACAATCTTCTTTTTTGGAGTGAATGTTTGGGGTGTATAGAAGGCATTTATTTCATTTTTAGAAAATTTAATTTTTCACATTTTTCCATGAAAAGTGCCAATACCCCCCCCTTTGGGTTCTAGGTGAAAATCTCACTCGACACAAATCAAACAAAAATGTTTCCATGGTGTGTATTCTTGTTCATTTTCATCAAATAAACAAAATAAAACTCAGAATAAATCCTGAAAGATAAGATATGAGAATAAAAGATGCTTCAGCGCAAGTGTTCATGTTACTAAAAGAGCCCAAATATCTAAAAATATTGCGAAAAGCAACAATTTTCAGTTTTAGAGTGATTGTTTCAGGTGTATAGAAGGCATTTATTACATTTTTAGAAAATTTAATTTTTGCCATTTTTCCATGAAAAGTGCCCCTCCCTTTGGGTTCTAGGTGAAAATCTCACTCGACACAAATCAAACAAAAATGTTTCCATGGTGTGTATTGTTGTTCATTTTCATCAAATAACCAAAAAAACCCAGAATTAATCCTGAAAGACAAGAAATGAGCATAAAAGATGCTTCAGCGCAAGTGTTAATGTTACTAAAAGAGCCCAAATTTCTAAAAATATTGCGAAAAGCAACAATTTTCAGTTTTAGAGTGAATGTTTGAGGTGTATAGAAGGCATTTATTTAATTTTTAGAAAATTTAATTTTTGACATTTTTCCATTAAAAGTGCCACAACCCCCCCCTTTGGGTTCTAGGTGAACATCTCACTCGAAACAAATCAAACAAAAATGTTTCCATGGTGTGTATTGTCGTTAATTTTCATCAAATAAATAAAATAAAACACAGAATAAATCCTGAAAGACAAGAAATGAGCATAAAAGATGCTTCAGCGCAAGTGTTATTGTTACTAAAAGAGCCAAAATTTCTAATAATTTTGCGAAAAACAACAATCTTCTATTTTAGAGTGAATGTTTGAGGTGTATAGAAGGCATTTATTTCATTTTTAGAAAATTTAATTTTTCTCATTTTTCCATGAAAAGTGCCAATACCCCCTCTTTCGGTTCTAGGTGAAAATCTCACTCGACACAAATCAAACAAAAATGTTTCCATGGTGTGTATTTTAGGTCATTTTCATCAAATAAACAAAATTAAACCCAGAATAAATCCTGAAAAACAAGAAATGAGCATAAAAGATGCTTCAGCGCAAGTGTTATTCTTACTGTAAGAGCCCAAATTTCTAAAAATATTGCGAAAAACCACAATCTTCTTTTTTGGAGTAAATGTTTGAGGTGTATAGAAGGCATTTATTTCATTTTTAGAAAATTTAATTTTTCACATTTTTCCATGAAAAGTGCCAATACCCTTTGGGTTCTAAGTGAAAATCTCAGTCGACACAAATCAAACAAAAATAGTTCCATGGTGTGTATTGTTGTTCATTTTCATCAAATAAACAAAATTAAACCCAGAATAAATCCTCAAAGACAAGAAATGAGCATTAAAGATGCTTCAGCGCAAGGGTTATTCTTACTATAAGAGCCCAAATTTCTAAAAATATTGCGAAAAACCACAATCTTCTGTTTTAGAGTGAATGTTGGAGGTGTATAGAAGGCATTCATTTCATTTTTAGAAAATTTAATTTTTTACATTTTTCCATGATAAGTGCCAATGCCCCCCCTTTGAGTTCTAGGTGAAAATCTCACTCGACACAAATCAAACAAAAATGTTTCCATGGTGTGTATTGTTGTTCATTTTCATCAAATAAACAAAATTAAACCCAGAATAAATCCTGAAAAACAAGAAATGAGCATAAAACATGCTTCAGCGCGTGTGGTATTCTTACTATAAGAGCCCAAATTTCTAAAAATATTGCGAAAAACCACAATCTTCATTTTTGGAGTGAATGTTTGAGGTGTATAGAAGACATTTATTTCATTTTTAGAAAATTTAATTTTTCACATTTTTCCATGAAAAGAGCCAATTCCCCCCCCTTTGGGTTCTAGGTGAAAATCTCACTCAACACAAATCAAAAAAAAAATGTTTCCATGGTGTGTATTCTTGTTCATTTTTATCAAATAAACAAAATTAAACCCAGAATAAATCCTGAAAAACAAGAAATGAGCATAAAAGATGCTTCAGCGCAAGTGTTATTCTTACTATAAGAGCCCAAATTTCTAAAAATATTGCGAAAAACCACAATCTTCTTTTTTGGAGTGAATGTTTGAGGTGTATAAAAGGCATTTATTTCATTTTTAGAAAATTTAATTTTTCACATTTTTCCATGAAAAGTGCCCATACCCCCCCCCTTTGGGTTCTAGGTGAAAATCTCACTCGACACAAATCAAACAAAAATGTTTCCATGGTGTGTATTGTTGTTCATTTTCATCAAATAAACAAAATTAAACCCAGAATAAATCCTAAAAGACAAGAAATGAGCATAAAAGATGCTTCAGCGCAAGTGTGTTTCTTACTATAAGAGCCCAAATTTCTAAAAATATTGCGAAAAACCACAATCTTCTTTTTTTGAGTGAATGTTTGGGGTGTATAGAAGGCATTTATTTCATTTTTAGAAAATTTAATTTTTCACATTTTTCCATGAAAAGTGCCAATACCCCCCCTTTGGGTTCTAGGTGAAAATCTCACTCGACACAAATCAAACAAAAATGTTTCCATGGTGTGTATTGTTGTTCATTTTCATCAAATAACCAAAAAAACCCAGAATTAATCCTGAAAGACAAGAAATGAGCATAAAAGATGCTTCAGCGCAAGTGTTAATGTTACTAAAAGAGCCCAAATTTCTAAAAATATTGCGAAAAGCAACAATTTTCAGTTTTAGAGTGAATGTTTGAGGTGTATAGAAGGCATTTATTTAATTTTTAGAAAATTTAATGTTTCACATTTTTCCATGAAAAGTGCCAATACCCCCCCTTTCGGTTCTAGGTGAAAATCTCACTCGACACAAATCAAACAAAAATGTTTCCATGGTGTGTATTTTTGTTCATTTTCATCAAATAAACAAAAAAAACCCAGAATAAATCCTGAAGGACAAGAAATGAGCATAAAAGATGCTTCAGCGCAAGTGTTATGGTTACTAAAAGAGCCCAAATTTCTAAAAATATTGCGAAAAACCATAATCTTCTGTTTTAGAGTGAATGTTTGAGGTGTATAGAAGGCATTTATTTCATTTTTAGAAAATTTAATTTTTCACATTTTTCCATGAAAAGTGCCAATACCCCCCCTTTCGGTTCTAGGTGAAAATCTCACTCGACACAAATCAAACAAAAATGTTTCCATGGTGTGTATTTTTGTTCATTTTCATCAAATAAACAAAAAAAAACCCAGAATAAATCCTGAAGGACAAGAAATGAGCATAAAAGATGCTTTAGCGCAAGTGTTAATGTTACTAAAAGAGCCAAAATTTCTAAAAATATTGCGAAAAACCATAATCTTCTGTTTTAGAGTGAATGTTTGAGGTGTATAGAAGGCATTTATTTCATTTTTAGAAAATTTAATTTTTCACATTTTTCCATGAAAAGTGCCAATACCCCCCCCTTTGGGTTCTAGGTGAAAATCTCACTCGACACAAATCAAACAAAAATGTTACCATGGTGTGTATTCTTGTTCATTTTCATCAAATAAACAAAAAAACCCAGAATTTATCCTGAAAGACAAGAAATGAGCATAAAAGATGCTTCAGCGCAAGTGTTATTGTTACTAAAAGAGCCCAAATTTCTAAAAATATATCGAAAAGCAACAATATTCAGTTTTAGAGTGAATGTTTGAGGTGTAAAGAAGGCATTTATTTAATTTTTAGAAAATTTAATTTTTCACATTTTTCCATGAAAAGTGCCAATACCCCCCCTTTTGGGTTCTAGGTGAAAATCTCAGTCGACACAAATCAAACAAAAATGTTTCCATGGTGTGTATTGTTGTTCATTTTCATCAAATAAATAAAACAAAACTCAGAATAAATCCTGAAAGACAAGAAATGAGCATAAAAGATGCTTCAGCGCAAGTGTTATTGTAAATATAATAGCCAAAATTTCTAAAAATTTTGCGAAAAACAACAATCTTCTATTTTAGAGTGAATGTTTGAGGTGTATAGAAGGCATTTATTTAATTTTTAGAAAATTTAATTTTTCACATTTTTCCATGAAAAGTGCCAATACCCCCCCTTTTGGGTTCTAGGTGAAAATCTCAGTCGACACAAATCAAACAAAAATGTTTCCATGGTGTGTATTGTTGTTCATTTTCATCAAATAAATAAAATAAAACTCAGAATAAATCCTGAAAGACAAGAAATGAGCATAAAAGATGCTTCAGCGCAAGTGTTATTGTAACTATAAGAGCCAAAATTTCTAAAAATTTTGCGAAAAACAACAATCTTCTATTTTAGAGTGAATGTTTGAGGTGTATAGAAGGCATTTATTTCATTTTTAGAAAATTTAATTTTTCACATTTTTCCATGAAAAGTGCCAATACCCCCCCTTTTGGGTTCTAGGTGAAAATCTCACTCGACACAAATCAAACAAAAATGTTTCCATGGTGTGTATTTTTGTTCATTTTCATCAAATAAACAAAAAAAAAACCAGAATAAATCCTGAAGGACAAGAAATGAGCATAAAAGATGCTTCAGCGCAAGTGTTAATGTTACTAAAAGAGCCAAATTTTCTAAAAATATTGCGAAAAACCATAATCTTCTGTTTTAGAGTGAATGTTTGAGGTGTATAGAAGGCATTTATTTCATTTTTAGAAAATTTAATTTTTCACATTTTTCCATGAAAAGTGCCAATACCCCCCCTTTGGGTTCTAGGTGAAAATCTCACTCGACACAAATCAAACAAAAATGTTACCATGGTGTGTATTCTTGTTCATTTTCATCAAATAAACAAAAAAACCCAGAATAAATCCTGAAAGACAAGAAATGAGCATAAAAGATGCTTCAGCGCAAGTGTTAATGTTACTAAAAGAGCCCAAATTTCTAAAAATATTGCGAAAAGCAACAATTTTCAGTTTTAGAGTGAATGTTTCAGGTGTATAGAAGGCATTTATTACATTTTTAGAAAATTTAATTTTTCACATTTTTCCATGAAAAGTGCCAATACCCCCCCCTTTGGGTTCTAGGTGAAAATCTCACTCGACACTAATCAAACAAAAATGTTTCCATGGTGTGTATTGTTGTTCATTTTCATCAAATAAACAAAATTAAACCCAGAATAAATCCTGAAAAACAAGAAATGAGCATAAAAGATGCTTCAGCGCAAGTGTTATTCTTCCAATAAGAGCCCAAATTCCTAAAAATATTGCGAAAAACCACAATCTTCTTTTTTGGAGTGAATGTTTGAGGTGTATAGAAGGCATTTATTTCATTTTTAGAAAATTTAATTTTTCACATTTTTCCATGAAAAGTGCCAATACCCCCCCTTTTGGGTTCTAGGTGAAAATCTCAGTCGACACAAATCAAACAAAAATGTTTCCATGGTGTGTATTGTTGTTCATTTTCATCAAATAAATAAAATAAAACTCAGAATAAATCCTGAAAGACAAGAAATGAGCATAAATGATGCTTCAGCGCAAGTGTTATTGTTACTAAAAGAGCCCAAATTTCTAAAAATATATCGAAAAGCAACAATATTCAGTTTTAGAGGGAATGTTTGAGGTGTAAAGAAGGCATTTATTTAATTTTTAGAAAATTTAATTTTTCACATTTTTCCATGAAAAGTGCCAATACCCCCCCTTTTGGGTTCTAGGTGAAAATCTCAGTCGACACAAATCAAACAAAAATGTTTCCATGGTGTGTATTGTTGTTCATTTTCATCAAATAAATAAAATAAAACTCAGAATAAATCCTGAAAGACAAGAAATGAGCATAAAAGATGCTTCAGCGCAAGTGTTATTGTAACTAAAAGAGCCAAAATTTCTAAAAATTTTGCGAAAAACAACAATCTTCTATTTTAGAGTGAATGTTTGAGGTGTATAGAAGGCATTTATTTCATTTTTAGAAAATTTAATTTTTCTCATTTTTCCATGAAAAGTGCCAATACCCCCCCTTTCGGTTCTAGGTGAAAATCTCACTCGACACAAATCAAACAAAAATGTTTCCATGGTGTGTATTTTTGTTCATTTTCATCAAATAAACAAAAAAAAACCCAGAATAAATCCTTAAGGACAAGAAATGAGCATAAAAGATGATTCAGCGCAAGTGTTATATTACTAAAAGTGCCAAAATTTCTAAAAATATTGCGAAAAACCATAATCTTCTGTTTTAGAGTGAATGTTTGAGGTGTATAGAAGGCATTTATTTCATTTTTAGAAAATTTAATTTTTCTCATTTTTCCATGAAAAGTACCAATACCCCCCCCCCTTTGGGTTCTAGGTTAAAATCTCACTCGACACAAATCAAACAAAAATGTTTCCATGGTGTGTATTGTTGTTCATTTTCATCAAATAAACAAAATTAAACCCAGAATAAATCCTGAAAAACAAGAAATGAGCATAAAAGATGCTTCAGCGCAAGTGTTATTCTTATAATAAGAGCCCAAATTTCTAAAAATATTGCGAAAAACCACAATCTTCTTTTTTGGAGTGAATGTTTGAGGTGTATAGAAGGCATTTATTTCATTTTTAGAAAATTTAATTTTCACATTTTTCCAAGAAAAGGTGCCAATACCCCCCCCTTTGGGTTCTAGGTGAAAATCTCACTCGACACAAATCAAACAAAAATGTTTCCATGGTGTGTATTGTTGTTCATTTTCCTCAAATAAACAAAATTAAACCAGAATAAATCCTGAATGACAAGAAATGAGCATAAAAGATGCTCCAGCGCAAGTGTTAATGTTACTATAAGAGCCAAATTTCTAAAAATATTGCGAAAAGCAACAATTTTCATTTTTAGAGTGAATGTTTGAGGTGTATAGAAGGCATTTATTTCATTTTAGAAAATTCAATTTTTCACATTTTTCCGTGAAAAGTGCCAATACCCCCCCCTTTGGGTTCTAGGTGAAAATCTCACTCGACACAAATCAAACAAAAATGTTTCCATGGTGTGTATTGTTGTTCATTTTCATCAAATAAACAAAATTAAACCCAGAATAAATCCTGAAAAAGAAGAAATGAGCATAAAAGATGCTTCAGCGCAAGTGTTATTCTTACTATAAGAGCCCAAATTTCTAAAAATATTGCGAAAAACCACAATCTTCTTTTTTGGAGTGAATGTTTGAGGTGTATAGAAGGCATTTATTTCATTTTTGGAAAATTTAATTTTTCACATTTTTCCATGAAAGTGCCCCCCCTTTGGGTTCTACGTGAAAATCTCACTCGACACAAATCAAACAAAAAAGTTTCCATGGTGTGTATTCTTGTTGATTTTCATCAAATAAACAAAAAAACCCAGAATTAATCCTGAAAGACAAGAAATGAGCATAAAAGATGCTTCAGCGCAAGTGTTAATGTTACTAAAAGAGCCCAAATTTCTTAAAATATTGCGAAAAACCATAATCTTCTGTTTTAGAGTGAATGTTTGAGGTGTATAGAAGGCATTTATTTCATTTTTAGAAAATTTTTATTTTTCACATTTTTCCATGAAAAGTGCCAATACCCCCCCCTTTGGGTTCTAGGTGAAAATCTCACTCGACACAAATCAAACAAAAATGCTTCCATGGTGTGTATTCTTGTTCATTTTCATCAAATAAACAAAAAAACCCAGAATTAATCCTGAAAGACAAGAAATGAGCAGAAAAGATGCTTCAGCGCAAGTGTTATTCTTACTCTAAGAGCCCAAATTTCTAAAAATATTGCGAAAAACCACAATCTTCTTTTTAGAGTGAATGTTTGAGGTGTATAGAAGGCATTTATTTCATTTTTAAAAAAATTTAATTTTTCACATTTTTCCATGAAAAGTGCCAATACCCCCTTTGGGTTCTAGATGAAAATCTCACTCGACACAAATCAAACAAAAATGTTTCCATGGTGTGTATTGTTGTTCATTTTCATCAAATAAACAAAATTAAACCCAGAATAAATCCTGAATGACAAGAAATGAGCATAAAAGATGCTCCAGCGCAAGTGTTAATGTTACTATAAGAGCCAAATTTCTAAAAATATTGCGAAAAGCAACAATTTTCATTTTTAGAGTGAATGTTTGAGGTGTATAGAAGGCATTTATTTCATTTTTAGAAAATTTAATTTTTCACATTTTTCCGTGAAAAGTGCCAATACCCCCCCCTTTGGGTTCTAGGTGAAAATCTCACTCGACACAAATCAAACAAAAATGTTTCCATGGTGTGTATTGTTGTTCTTTTTCATCAAATAAACAAAATTAAACCCAGAATAAATCCTGAAAAACAAGAAATGAGCATAAAAGATGCTTCAGCGCAAGTGTTATTCTTACTATAAGAGCCCAAATTTCTTAAATTATTGCGAAAAACCACAATCTTCTTTTTTGGAGTGAATGTTTGAGGTGTATAGAAGGCATTTATTTCATTTTTAGAAAATTTAATTTTTCACATTTTTCCATGAAAGTGCCAATACCCCCCCCTTTGGGTTCTACGTAAAAATCTCACTCGACACAAATCAAACAAAAATGTTTCCATGGTGTGTATTCTTGTTCATTTTCATCAAATAAACAAAAAAACCCAGAATTAATCCTGAAAGACAAGAAATGAGCATAAAAGATGCTTCAGCGCAAGTGTTAATGTTACTAAAAGAGCCCAAATTTCTAAAAATATTGCGAAAAGCAACAATTTCATTTTTAGAGTGAATGTTTGAGGTGTATAGAAGGCATTTATTTCATTTTTAGAAAATTTAATTTTTCACATTTTTCCATGAAAAGTGCCAATACCCCCCCCTTTGGGTTCTAGGTGAATATCTCAGTCGACACAAATCAAACAAAAATGTTTCCATGGTGTGTATTGTTGTTCATTTTCATCAAATAAACAAAATTAAACCCAAAATAAATCCTGAAAGACAAGTAATGAGCATAAAAGATGCTTCAGCGCAAGTGTTATTCTTATTATAAGAGCCCAAATTTCTAAAAATATTGCGAAAAACCACAATCTTCTTTTTTGGAGTGAATGTTTGAGGTGTATAGAAGGCATTTATTTCATTTTTAGAAAATGTAATTTTTCACATTTTTCCAAGAAAAGTGCCAATACCCCCCCATTTGGGTTCTAGGTGAAAATCTCACTCGACACAAATCAAACAAAAATGTTTCCATGGTGTGTATTGTTGTTCATTTTCATCAAATAAACAAAATTTACCCCGAATAAATCCTGAAAGACAAGAAATGAGCATAAAAGATGCTTCAGCGCAAGTGTTATTCTTACTATAAGAGCCCAAATTTCTAAAAATATTGCCAAAAACCACAATCTTCTGTTTTAGAGTGAATGTTTGAGGTGTATAGAAGGCATTTATTTCATTTTTAGAAAATTTAATTTTTCACATTTTTCCATGAAAAGTGCCAATACCCCCTTTGGGTTCTAGGTGAAAATCTCACTCGACACAAATCAAACAAAAATGTTTCCATGGTGTGTATTGTTGTTCATTTTCATCAAATAAACAAAATTAAACCCAGAAAAAATCCTGAATGACAAGAAATGAGCATAAAAGATGCTCCAGCGCAAGTGTTAATGTTACTATAAGAGCCAAATTTCTAAAAATATTGCGAAAAGCAACAATTTTCATTTTTAGAGTGAATGTTTGAGGTGTATAGAAGGCATTTATTTCATTTTTAGAAAATTTAATTTTTCACATTTTTCCGTGAAAAGTGCCAATACCCCCCCCTTTGGGTTCTAGGTGAAAATCTCACTCGACACAAATCAAACAAAAATGTTTCCATGGTGTGTATTGTTGTTCATTTTCATCAAATAAACAAAATTAAACCCAGAATAAATCCTGAAAAACAAGAAATGAGCATAAAAGATGCTTCAGCGCAAGTGTTATTCATACTATAAGAGCCCAAATTTCTAAAAATATTGCGAAAAACCACACTCTTCTTTTTTGGAGTGAATGTTTGAGGAGTATAGAAGGCATTTATTTCATTTTTAGAAAATTTAATTTTTCACATTTTTCCATGAAAGTGCCAATACCCCCCCCTTTGGGTTCTACGTAAAAATCTCACTCGACACAAATCAAACAAAAATGTTTCCATGGTGTGTATTCTTGTTCATTTTCATCAAATAAACAAAAAAACCCAGAATTAATCCTGAAAGACAAGAAATGAGCATAAAAGATGCTTCAGCGCAAGTGTTAATGTTACTAAAAGAGCCCAAATTTCTAAAAATATTGCGAAAAGCAACAATTTTCATTTTTAGAGTGAATGTTTGAGGTGTATAGAAGGCATTTATTTCATTTTTAGAAAATTTAATTTTTCACATTTTTCCATGAAAAGTGCCAATACCCCCCCCCTTTGGGTTCTAGGTGAAAATCTCACTCGACACAAATCAAACAAAAATGTTTCCATGGTGTGTATTGTTGTTCATTTTCATCAAATAAACAAAATTAAACCCAGAATAAATCCTGAAAAACAAGAAATGAGCATAAAAGATGCTTCAGCGCAAGTGTTATTGTTACTAAAAAGCCAAAATTTCTAAAAATTTTGTGAAAAACAACAATCTTCTATTTTAGAGTGAATGTTTGAGGTGTATAGAAGGCATTTATTTCATTTTTAGTAAATTTAATTTTTCTCATTTTTCCATGAAAAGTGCCAATACCTTTGCCAACACAATATCCCCCCCCCTTTGGGTTCTAGGTGAAAATCTCACTCGACACAAATCAAACAAAAATGTTTCCATGGTGTGTATTGTTGTTCATTTTCATCAAATAAACAAAATTAAACCCAAAATAAATCCTGAAAGACAAGAAATGAGCATAAAAGATGCTTCAGCGCAAGTGTTATTCTTATTATAAGAGCCCAAATTTCTAAAAATATTGCGAAAAACCACAATCTTCTTTTAGGAGTGAATGTTTGAGGTGTATAGAAGGCATTTATTTCATTTTTAAAAAATTTAATTTTTCACATTTTTCCAAGAAAAGTGCCAATACCCCCCCATTTGGGTTCTAGGTGAAAATCTCACTCGACACATATCAAACAAAAATGTTTCCATGGTGTGTATTGTTGTTCATTTTCATCAAATAAACAAAATTAAACCCAGAATAAATCCTGAATGACAAGAAATGAGCATAAAAGATGCTCCAGCGCAAGTGTTAATGTTACTATAAGAGCCAAATTTCTAGAAATATTGCGAAAAGCAACAATTTTCATTTTTAGAGTGAATGTTTGAGGTGTATAGAAGGCATTTATTTCATTTTTAGAAAATTTAATTTTTCACATTTTTCCGTGAAAAGTGCCAACACCCCCCCCTTTGGGTTCTAGGTGAAAATCTCACTCGACACAAATCAAACAAAAATGTTTCCATGGTGTGTATTGTTGTTCATTTTCATCAAATAAACAAAATTACACCCCGAATAAATCCTGAAAAACAAGAAATGAGCATAAAAGATGCTTCAGCGCAAGTGTTATTCTTACTATAAGAGCCCTTATTTCTAAAAATATTGCGAAAAACCACAATCTTCTTTTTTGGAGTGAATGTTTGAGGTGTATAGAAGGCATTTATTTCATTTTTAGAAAATTTAATTTTTCACATTTTTCCATGAAAGTGCCAATACCCCCCCCTTTGGGTTCTACGTGAAAATCTCACTCGACACAAATCAAAAAAAAATGTTTCCATGGTGTGTATTCTTGTTCATTTTCATCAAATAAACAAAAAAACCCAGAATTAATCCTGAAAGACAAGAAATGAGCATAAAAGATGCTTCAGCGCAAGTGTTAATGTTACTAAAAGAGCCCAAATTTCTAAAAATATTGCGAAAAGCAACAATTTTCATTTTAAGAGTGAATGTTTGAGGTGTATAGAAGGCATTTATTTCATTTTTAGAAAATTTAATTTTTCACATTTTTCCATGAAAAGTGCCAATACCCCCCCCTTTGGGTTCTAGGTGAAAATCTCACTCGACACAAATCAAACAAAAATGTTTCCATGGTGTGTATTCTTGTTCATTTTCATCAAATAAACAAAATTAAACCCAGAATAAATCCTGAAAGACAAGAAATGAGCATAAAAGATGCTTCAGCGCAAGTGTTATTCTTACTATAAGAGCCCAAATTTCTAAAAATATTGCGAAAAACCACAATCTTTATTTTAGAGTGAATGTTTGCGGTGTATAGAAGGTATTTATTTCATTTTTAGAAAATTTAATTTTTCACATTTTTCCATGAAAAGTGCCAACCCCCCCCTTTGGGTTCTAGGTGAAAATCTCACTCGACACAAATTAACAAAAATGTTTCCATGGTGTGTATTCTTGTTCATTTTCATCAATTAAAAAAAATAAAACTCAGAATAAATCCTGAAAGATAAGATATGAGCATAAAAGATGCTTCAGCGCAAGTGTTCATTTAACTAAAAGAGCCCAAATTTCTAAAAATATTGTGAAAAGCAACAATTTTCAGTTTTAGAGTGAATGTGTTAGGTGTATAGAAGGCATTTATTACATTTTTAGAAAATTTAATTTTTCACATTTTTCCATGAAAAGTGCCAATACCCCCTTTGGGTTCTAGGTGAAAATCTCACTCGGCACAAATCAAACAAAAATGTTTCCATGGTGTGTATTGTTGTTCATTTTCATCAAATAAACAAAATTAAACCCAGAATAAATCCTGCAAGACAAGAAATGAGCATAAAAGATGCTTCAGCGCAAGTGTTAATGTTACTATAAGAGCCAAATTTCTAAAAATATTGCGAAAAGCAACAATTTTCATTTTTAGAGTGAATGTTTGAGGTGTATAGAAGGCATTTATTTCATTTTTAGAAAATTTAATTTTTCACATTTTTCCATGAAAAGTGCCAATACCCCCCCCTTTGGGTTCTAGGTGAAAATCTCACTCGACACAAATCAAACAAAAATGTTTCTATGGTGTGTATTGTTGTTCATTTTCATCAAATAAACAAAATTAAACCCAGAATAAATCCTGAAAAACAAGAAATGAGCATAAAAGATGCTTCAGCGCAAGTGTAATTCTTACTATAAGGGCCCAAATTTCTAAAAATATTGCGAAAAACCACAATCTTCTTTTTTGGAGTGAATGTTTGAGGTGTATAGAAGGCATTTATTTCATTTTTAGAAAATTTAATTTTTCACATTTTTCCATGAAAGTGCCAATACCCCCCCCTTTGGGTTCTACGTGAAAATCTCACTCGACACAAATCAAACAAAAATGTTTCCATGGTGTGTATTGTTGTTCATTTTCATAAAATAAACAAAATTAAACCCAGAATAAATCCTGAAAGACAAGAAATGAGCATAAAAGATGCTTCAGCGCAAGTGTTATTCTTACTATAAGAGCCCAAATTTCTAAAAATATTGCCAAAAACCACAATCTTCTGTTTTATAGTGAATGTTTGAGGTGTATAGAAGGCATTTATTTCATTTTTAGAAAATTTAATTTTTCACATTTTTCCATGAAAAGTGCCAATACCCCCCCCTTTGGGTTCTAGGTGAAAATCTCACTCGACACAAATCAATCAAAAATGTTTCCATGGTGTGTATTCTTGTTCATTTTCATCAAATAAACAAAAAAACCCAGAATTAATCCTGAAAGACAAGAAATGAGCATAAAAGATGCTTCAGCGCAAGTGTTAATGTTACTAAAAGAGCCCAAATTTCTAAAAATATTGCGAAAAGCAACAATTTTCATTTTTAGAGTGAATGTTTGAGGTGTATAGAAGGCATTTATTTCATTTTTAGAAAATTTAATTTTTCACATTTTTCCATGAAAAGTGCCAATACCCCCCCCTTTGGGTTCTAGGTGAAAATCTCACTCGACACAAATCAAACAAAAATGTTTCCATGGTGTGTATTCTTGTTCATTTTCATCAAATAAACAAAATTAAACCCAGAATAAATCCTGAAAGACAAGAAATGAGCATAAAAGATGCTTCAGCGCAAGTGTTATTCTTACTATAAGAGCCCAAATTTCTAAAAATATTGCGAAAAACCACAATCTTTATTTTAGAGTGAATGTTTGCGGTGTATAGAAGGTATTTATTTCATTTTTAGAAAATTTAATTTTTCACATTTTTCCATGAAAAGTGCCAACCCCCCCCTTTGGGTTCTAGGTGAAAATCTCACTCGACACAAATTAACAAAAATGTTTCCATGGTGTGTATTCTTGTTCATTTTCATCAATTAAAAAAAATAAAACTCAGAATAAATCCTGAAAGATAAGATATGAGCATAAAAGATGCTTCAGCGCAAGTGTTCATTTAACTAAAAGAGCCCAAATTTCTAAAAATATTGTGAAAAGCAACAATTTTCAGTTTTAGAGTGAATGTGTTAGGTGTATAGAAGGCATTTATTACATTTTTAGAAAATTTAATTTTTCACATTTTTCCATGAAAAGTGCCAATACCCCCTTTGGGTTCTAGGTGAAAATCTCACTCGGCACAAATCAAACAAAAATGTTTCCATGGTGTGTATTGTTGTTCATTTTCATCAAATAAACAAAATTAAACCCAGAATAAATCCTGCAAGACAAGAAATGAGCATAAAAGATGCTTCAGCGCAAGTGTTAATGTTACTATAAGAGCCAAATTTCTAAAAATATTGCGAAAAGCAACAATTTTCATTTTTAGAGTGAATGTTTGAGGTGTATAGAAGGCATTTATTTCATTTTTAGAAAATTTAATTTTTCACATTTTTCCATGAAAAGTGCCAATACCCCCCCCTTTGGGTTCTAGGTGAAAATCTCACTCGACACAAATCAAACAAAAATGTTTCTATTGTGTGTATTGTTGTTCATTTTCATCAAATAAACAAAATTAAACCCAGAATAAATCCTGAAAAACAAGAAATGAGCATAAAAGATGCTTCAGCGCAAGTGTTATGGTTACTAAGAGAGCCCAAATTTCTAAAAATATTGCGAAAAACCATAATCTTCTGTTTTAGAGTGAATGTTTGAGGTGTATAGAAGGCATTTATTTCATTTTTAGAAAATTTAATTTTTCACATTTTTCCATGAAAAGTGCCAATACCCTTTGGGTTCTAAGTGAAAATCTCAGTCGACACAAATCAAACAAAAATGTTTCTATTGTGTGTATTGTTGTTCATTTTCATCAAATAAACAAAATTAAACCCAGAATAAATCCTGAAAAACAAGAAATGAGCATAAAAGATGCTTCAGCGCAAGTGTTATTCTTACTATAAGAGCCCAAATTTCTAAAAATATTGCCAAAAACCACAATCTTCTGTTTTATAGTGAATGTTTGAGGTGTATAGAAGGCATTTATTTCATTTTTAGAAAATTTAATTTTTCACATTTTTCCATGAAAAGTGCCAATACCCCCCCCTTTGGGTTCTAGGTGAAAATCTCACTCGACACAAATCAATCAAAAATGTTTCCATGGTGTGTATTCTTGTTCATTTTCATCAAATAAACAAAAAAACCCAGAATTAATCCTGAAAGACAAGAAATGAGCATAAAAGATGCTTCAGCGCAAGTGTTAATGTTACTAAAAGAGCCCAAATTTCTAAAAATATTGCGAAAAGCAACAATTTTCATTTTTAGAGTGAATGTTTGAGGTGTATAGAAGGCATTTATTTCATTTTTAGAAAATTTAATTTTTCACATTTTTCCATGAAAAGTGCCAATACCCCCCCCTTTGGGTTCTAGGTGAAAATCTCACTCGACACAAATCAAACAAAAATGTTTCCATGGTGTGTATTCTTGTTCATTTTCATCAAATAAACAAAATTAAACCCAGAATAAATCCTGAAAGACAAGAAATGAGCATAAAAGATGCTTCAGCGCAAGTGTTTTTCTTACTATAAGAGCCCAAATTTCTAAAAATATTGCGAAAAACCACAATCTTTATTTTAGAGTGAATGTTTGCGGTGTATAGAAGGTATTTATTTCATTTTTAGAAAATTTAATTTTTCACATTTTTCCATGAAAAGTGCCAACCCCCCCCTTTGGGTTCTAGGTGAAAATCTCACTCGACACAAATTAACAAAAATGTTTCCATGGTGTGTATTCTTGTTCATTTTCATCAATTAAAAAAAATAAAACTCAGAATAAATCCTGAAAGATAAGATATGAGCATAAAAGATGCTTCAGCGCAAGTGTTCATTTAACTAAAAGAGCCCAAATTTCTAAAAATATTGTGAAAAGCAACAATTTTCAGTTTTAGAGTGAATGTGTTAGGTGTATAGAAGGCATTTATTACATTTTTAGAAAATTTAATTTTTCACATTTTTCCATGAAAAGTGCCAATACCCCCTTTGGGTTCTAGGTGAAAATCTCACTCGGCACAAATCAAACAAAAATGTTTCCATGGTGTGTATTGTTGTTCATTTTCATCAAATAAACAAAATTAAACCCAGAATAAATCCTGCAAGACAAGAAATGAGCATAAAAGATGCTTCAGCGCAAGTGTTAATGTTACTATAAGAGCCAAATTTCTAAAAATATTGCGAAAAGCAACAATTTTCATTTTTAGAGTGAATGTTTGAGGTGTATAGAAGGCATTTATTTCATTTTTAGAAAATTTAATTTTTCACATTTTTCCATGAAAAGTGCCAATACCCCCCCCTTTGGGTTCTAGGTGAAAATCTCACTCGACACAAATCAAACAAAAATGTTTCTATTGTGTGTATTGTTGTTCATTTTCATCAAATAAACAAAATTAAACCCAGAATAAATCCTGAAAAACAAGAAATGAGCATAAAAGATGCTTCAGCGCAAGTGTAATTCTTACTATAAGGGCCCAAATTTCTAAAAATATTGCGAAAAACCACAATCTTCTTTTTTGGAGTGAATGTTTGAGGTGTATAGAAGGCATTTATTTCATTTTTAGAAAATTTAATTTTTCACATTTTTCCATGAAAGTGCCAATACCCCCCCCTTTGGGTTCTACGTGAAAATCTCACTCGACACAAATCAAACAAAAATGTTTCCATGGTGTGTATTGTTGTTCATTTTCATAAAATAAACAAAATTAAACCCAGAATAAATCCTGAAAGACAAGAAATGAGCATAAAAGATGCTTCAGCGCAAGTGTTATTCTTACTATAAGAGCCCAAATTTCTAAAAATATTGCCAAAAACCACAATCTTCTGTTTTATAGTGAATGTTTGAGGTGTATAGAAGGCATTTATTTCATTTTTAGAAAATTTAATTTTTCACATTTTTCCATGAAAAGTGCCAATACCCCCCCCTTTGGGTTCTAGGTGAAAATCTCACTCGACACAAATCAATCAAAAATGTTTCCATGGTGTGTATTCTTGTTCATTTTCATCAAATAAACAAAAAAACCCAGAATTAATCCTGAAAGACAAGAAATGAGCATAAAAGATGCTTCAGCGCAAGTGTTCATGTTACTAAAAGAGCCCAAATTTCTAAAAATTTTGCGAAAAGCAACAATATTCAGTTTTAGAGTGAATGTTTGAGGTGTAAAGAAGGCATTTATTTCATTTTTAGAAAATTTAATTTTTCACATTTTTCCATGAAAAGTGCCAATACCCCCTTTGGGTTCTGGGTGAAAATCTCACTCGACACAAATCAAACAAAAATGTTTCCATGGTGTGTATTGTTGTTCATTTTCATCAAATAAACAAAATTTAACCCAGAATAAATCCTGAAAGACAAGAAATGAGCATAAAATATGCTTCAGCGCAAGTGTTAATGTTACAATAAGAGCCAAATTTCTAAAAATATTGCGAAAAGCAACAATTTTCATTTTTACAGTGAATGTTTGAGGGGTATAGAAGGCATTTATTTCATTTTTAGAAAATTTAATTTTTCACATTTTTCCATGAAAAGTGCCAATACCTTTGCCAATACAATATCCCCCCCCCTTTGGGTTCTAGGTGAAAATCTCACTCAACACAAATCAAACAAAAATGTTTCCATGGTGTGTATTGTTGTTCATTTTCATCAAATAAACAAAATTAAACCCAGAATTAATCCTGAAAGACAAGAAATGAGCATAAAAGATGCTTAAGCGCAAGTGTTATTCTTACTATAAGAGCCCAAATTTCTAAAAATATTGCGAAAAACCACAATCTTCTGTTTTAGAGTGAACGTTTGAGGTGTATAGAAGGCATTTATTTCATTTTTAGAAAATTTAATTTTTCACATTTTTCCATGAAAAGTGCCAATACCCCCCCCTTTGGGTTCTAGGTGAGAATCTCCATCGACACAAATCAAACAAAAATGTTTCCATGGTGTGTATTGTTGTTCATTTTCATCAAATAAACAAAATTAAACCCAAAATAAATCCTGAAAGACAAGTAATGAGCATAAAAGATGCTTCAGCGCAAGTGTTATTGTTACTATAAGAGCCCAAATTTCTAAAAATATTGCGAAAAGCAACAATTTTCAGTTTTAGAGTGAATGTTTCAGGTGTATAGAAGGCATTTATTACATTTTTAGAAAATTTAATTTTTCACATTTTTCCATGAAAAGTGCCAATTCCATGAGAAGTGTCCCCTTTGGGTTCTAGGTGAAAATCTCAGTCGGCACAAATCAAACAAAAATGTTTCCATGGTGTGTATTGTTGTTTATTTTAATCAAATAAATAAAATAAAACTCAGAATAAATCCTGAAAGACAAGAAATGAGCATAAAAGATGCTTCAGCGCAAGTGTTAATGTTACTAAAAGAGCCCAAATTTCTAAAAATATTGCGAAAAACCATAACCTTCTGTTTAAGAGTGAATGTTTGATTGTATAGAAGGCATTTATTTCATTTTTGGAAAATTAAATTTTTCTCTTTTTTCCATGAAAAGTGCCAATGTTTCCCCCCTTTGGGTTCTAGGTGAAAATCTCACTCGACACAAATCAAACAAAAATGTTTCCATGGTGTGTATTGTTGTTCATTTTCATCAAATAAACAAAATTAAACCCAGAATAAATCCTGAAAGACAAGAAATGAGCATAAAAGATGCTTCAGCGCAAGTGTTATTCTTACTATAAGAGCCCAAATTTCTAAAAGTATTGCGAAAAACCACAATCTTCTGTTTTAGAGTGAATGTTTGAGGTGTATAGAAGGCATTTATTTCATTTTTAGAAAATTTAATTTTTCACATTTTTTCATGAAAAGTGCCAATACCCCCCCCTTTGGGTTCTAGGTGAAAATCTCACTCGAAACAAATCAAACAAAAATGTTTCCATGGTGTGTATTGTTGTTCATTTTCATCAAATAAACAAAATTAAACCCAGAATAAATCCTGAAAGACAAGAAATGAGCATAAAAGATGCTTCAGCGCAAGTGTTAATGTTACTATAAGAGCCAAATTTCTAAAAATATTGCGAAAAGCAACAATTTTCATTTTTAGAGTGAATGTTTGAGGTGTATAGAAGGCATTTATTTCATTTTTAGAAAATTTATTTTTTCACATTTTTCCGTGAAAAGAGCCAATACCCCCCTCTTTGGGTTCTAGGTGAAAATCTCACTCGACACAAATCAAACAAAAATGTTTCCATGGTGTGTATTGTTGTTCATTTTCATCAAATAAACAAAATTAAACCCAGAATAAATCCTGAAAAACAAGAAATGAGCATAAAAGATGCTTCAGCGCAAGTGTTAATGTTACTATAAGAGCCAAATTTCTAAAAATATTTCGAAAAGCAACAATTTTCATTTTTAGAGTGAATGTTTGAGGTGTATAGAAGGCATTTATTTCATTTTTAGAAAATTTAATTTTTCACATTTTTCCATGAAAAGTGCCAATACCCCCTTTGGGTTCTGGGTGAAAATCTCACTCGACACAAATCAAACAAAAATGTTTCCATGGTGTGTATTGTTGTTCATTTTCATCAAATAAACAAAATTAAACCCAGAATAAATCCTGAAAAACAAGAAATGAGCATAAAAGATGCTTCAGCGCAAGTGTTAATGTTACTATAAGAGCCAAATTTCTAAAAATATTGCGAAAAGCAACAATTTTCATTTTTACAGTGAATGTTTGAGGTGTATAGAAGGCATTTATTTCATTTTTAGAAAATTTAATTTTTCACATTTTTCCATGAAAAGTGCCAATACCTTTGCCAATACAATATCCCCCCCCCTTTGGGTTCTAGGTGAAAATCTCACTCAACACAAATCAAACAAAAATGTTTCCATGGTGTGTATTGTTGTTCATTTTCATCAAATAAACAAAATTAAACCCAGAATAAATCCTGAAAGACAAGAAATGAGCATAAAAGATGCTTAAGCGCAAGTGTTATTCTTACTATAAGAGCCCAAATTTCTAAAAATATTGCGAAAAACCACAATCTTCTGTTTTAGAGTGAACGTTTGAGGTGTATAGAAGGCATTTATTTCATTTTTAGAAAATTTAATTTTTCACATTTTTCCATGAAAAGTGCCAATACCCCCCCCTTTGGGTTCTAGGTGAGAATCTCCATCGACACAAATCAAACAAAAATGTTTCCATGGTGTGTATTGTTGTTCATTTTCATCAAATAAACAAAATTAAACCCAAAATAAATCCTGAAAGACAAGTAATGAGCATAAAAGATGCTTCAGCGCAAGTGTTATTGTTACTATAAGAGCCCAAATTTCTAAAAATATTGCGAAAAGCAACAATTTTCAGTTTTAGAGTGAATGTTTCAGGTGTATAGAAGGCATTTATTACATTTTTAGAAAATTTAATTTTTCACATTTTTCCATGAAAAGTGCCAATTC
Source organism: Hetaerina americana (assembly GCF_022747635.1). NCBI lineage: Eukaryota > Metazoa > Arthropoda > Insecta > Odonata > Calopterygidae > Hetaerina > Hetaerina americana. Next base: position 23,432 of record NW_027287100.1, on the reverse strand, counting down.
CATGAGAAGTGTCCCCTTTGGGTTCTAGGTGAAAATCTCAGTCGGCACAAATCAAACAAAAATGTTTCCATGGTGTGTATTGTTGTTTATTTTAATCAAATAAATAAAATAAAACTCAGAATAAATCCTGAAAGACAAGAAATGAGCATAAAAGATGCTTCAGCGCAAGTGTTAATGTTACTAAAAGAGCCCAAATTTCTAAAAATATTGCGAAAAACCATAACCTTCTGTTTAAGAGTGAATGTTTGATTGTATAGAAGGCATTTATTTCATTTTTGGAAAATTAAATTTTTCTCTTTTTTCCATGAAAAGTGCCAATGTTTCCCCCCTTTGGGTTCTAGGTGAAAATCTCACTCGACACAAATCAAACAAAAATGTTTCCATGGTGTGTATTGTTGTTCATTTTCATCAAATAAACAAAATTAAACCCAGAATAAATCCTGAAAGACAAGAAATGAGCATAAAAGATGCTTCAGCGCAAGTGTTATTCTTAATATAAGAGCCCAAATTTCTAAAAGTATTGCGAAAAACCACAATCTTCTGTTTTAGAGTGAATGTTTGAGGTGTATAGAAGGCATTTATTTCATTTTTAGAAAATTTAATTTTTCACATTTTTTCATGAAAAGTGCCCCCCCTTGGGTTCTAGGTGAAAATCTCAATCGACACAAATCAAACAAAAATGTTTCCATGGTGTGTATTGTTGTTCATTTTCATAAAATAAACAAAATTAAACCCAGAATAAATATTGAAAGACAAGAAATGAGCATAAAAGATGCTTCAGCGCAAGTGTTAATGTTACTATAAGAGCCAAATTTCTAAAAATATTGCGAAAAACCACAATCTTCTGTTTTAGAGTGAATGTTGGAGGTGTATAGAAGGCATTTATTTCATTTTTAGAAAATTTATTTTTTCACATTTTTCCGTGAAAAGAGCCAATACCCCCCTCTTTGGGTTCTAGGTGAAAATCTCACTCGACACAAATCAAACAAAAATGTTTCCATGGTGTGTATTGTTGTTCATTTTCATCAAATAAACAAAATTAAACCCAGAATAAATCCTGAAAAACAAGAAATGAGCATAAAAGATGCTTCAGCGCAAGTGTTAATGTTACTATAAGAGCCAAATTTCTAAAAATATTTCGAAAAGCAACAATTTTCATTTTTAGAGTGAATGTTTGAGGTGTATAGCAGGCATTTATTTCATTTTTAGAAAATTTAATTTTTCACATTTTTCCATGAAAAGTGCCAATGTTTCCCCCCTTTGGGTTCTAGGTGAAAATCTCACTCGAAACAAATCAAACAAAAATGTTTCCATGGTGTGTATTGTTGTTCATTTTCATCAAATAAACAAAATTAAACCCAGAATAAATCCTGCAGGACAAGAAATGAGCATAAAAGATTCTTCAGCGGAAGTGTTAATGTTACTAAAAGAGCCCAAATTTCTAAAAATATTGCGAAAAACCACAATCTTCTGTTTAAGGTGAATGTTGGAGGTGTATAGAAGGCATTTATTTCATTTTTAGAAAATTTAATTTTTTACATTTTTCCATGAAAAGTGCCAATACCCCCCCTTTGGGTTCTAGGTGAAAATCTCACTCGACACAAATCAAACAAAAATGTTTCCATGGTGTGTATTGTTGTTCATTTTCATCAAATAAACAAAATTAAACCCAGAATAAATCCTGAAAAACAAGAAATGAGCATAAAAGATGCTTCAGCGCAAATGTTATTCTTACTATAAGAGCCCAAATTTCTAAAAATATTGCGAAAAGCAACAATATTTGTTTTAGAGTGAATGTTTGAGGTGTAAAGAAGGCATTTATTTCATTTTTAGAAAATTTAATTTTTCACATTTTTCCATGAAAAGTGCCAATACCCCCTTTGGGTTCTAGGTGAAAATCTCACTCGACACAAATCAAACAAAAATGTTTCCATGGTGTGTATTGTTGTTCATTTTCATCAAATAAACAAAATTTAACCCAGAATAAATCCTGAAAGACAAGAATTGAGCATAAAATATGCTTCAGCGCAAGTGTTAATGTTACTATAAGAGCCAAATTTCTAAAAATATTGCGAAAAGCAACAATTTTCATTTTTACAGTGAATGTTTGAGGTGTATAGAAGGCATTTATTTCATTTTTAGAAAATTTAATTTTTCTCATTTTTCCATGAAAAGTGCCAATACCCCCCCCTTTGGGTTCTAGGTGAAAATCTCACTCGACACAAATCAAACAAAAATGTTTCCATGGTGTGTATTGTTGTTCATTTTCATCAAATAAACAAAATTAAACCCAGAATAAATCCTGAAAGACAAGAAATGAGCATAAAAGATGCTTCAGCGCAAGTGTTAATGTTACTATGAGAGCCAAATTTCTAAAAATATTGCGAAAAGCAACAATTTTCATTTTTACAGTGAATGTTTGAGGTGTATAGAAGGCATTTATTTCATTTTTAGAAAATTTAATTTTTCACATTTTTCCATGAAAAGTGCCAATTACCCCCCCTTTAGGTTCTAGGTGAAAATCTCACTCGACACAAATCAAACAAAAATGTTTCCATGGTGTGTATTGTTGTTCATTTTCATCAAATAAACAAAATTAAACCCAGAATAAATCCTGAAAGACAAGAAATGAGCATAAAAGATCCTTCAGCGCAAGTGTTAATGTTACTATAAGAGCCAAATTTCTAAAAATATTGCGAAAAGCAACAATTTTCATTTTTAGAGTGAATGTTTGAGGTGTATAGAAGGCATTTATTTAATTTTTAGAAAATTTAATATTTCACATTTTTCCATGAAAAGTGCCAATACCCCCCCCCTTTGGGTTTTAGGTGAAAATCTCACTCGACACAAATCAAACAAAAATGTTTCCATGGTGTGTATTGTTGTTCATTTTCATCAGATAAACAAAATTAAACCCAGAATAAATCCTGAAAAACAAGAAATGAGCATAAAAGATGCTTCAGCGCAAGTGTTATTGTTACTAAAAAGCCAAAATTTCTAAAAATTTTGCGAAAAACAACAATCTTCTATTTTAGAGTGAATTTTTGAGGTGTATAGAAGGCATTTATTTCATTTTTAGAAAATTTAATTTTTCTCATTTTTCCATGAAAAGTGCCAATACCTTTGCCAATACAATATCCCCCCCCTTTGGGTTCTAGGTGAAAATCTCACTCGAAACAAATTAAACAAAAATGTTTCCATGGTGTGTATTGTTGTTCATTTTCATCAAATAAACAAAATTAAACCCAGAATAAATCCTGAAAGACAAGAAATGAGCATAAAAGATGCTTCAGCGCAAGTGTTATTCTTACTATAAGAGCCCAAATTTCTAAAAATATTGCGAAAAGCAACAATTTTCAGTTTTAGAGTGAATGTTTCAGGTGTATAGAAGACATTTATTACATTTTTAGAAAATTTAATTTTTCACATTTTTCCATGAAAAGTGCCAATACCCCCCCCTTTGGGTTCTAGGTGAAAATCTCAGTCGAAACAAATCAAACAAAAATGTTTCCATGGTGTGTATTGTTGTTCATTTTCATCAAATAAACAAATTAAACTCAGAATAAATCCTGAAAGACAAGAAATGAGCATAAATGATGCTTCAGCGCAAGTGTTAATGTTACTATAAGAGCCAAATTTCTAAAAATATTGCGAAAAGCAACAATTTTCATTTTTAGAGTGAATGTTTGAGGTGTATAGAAGGCATTTATTTCATTTTTAGAAAATTTATTTTTTCACATTTTTCCGTGAAAAGAGCCAATACCCCCCCCTTTGGGTTCTAGGTGAAAATCTCACTCGACACAAATCAAACAAAAATGTTTCCATGGTGTGTATTGTTGTTCATTTTCATCAAATAAACAAAATTAAACCCAGAATAAATCCTGAAAGACAAGAAATGAGCATAAAAGATGCTTCAGCGCAAGTGTTAATGTTACTATAAGAGCCAAATTTCTAAAAATATTGCGAAAAGCAACAATTTTTATTTTTACAGTGAATGTTTGAGGTGTATAGAAGGCATTTATTTCATTTTTAGAAAATTTAATTTTTCACATTTTTCCATGAAAAGTGCCAATACCCCCCCCTTTGGGTTCTAGGTGAAAATCTCACTCGACACAAATCAAACAAAAATGTTTCCATGGTGTGTATTGTTGTTCATTTTCATCAAATAAACAAAATTAAACCCAGAATAAATCCTGAAAGACAAGAAATGAGCATAAAAGATCCTTCAGCGCAAGTGTTAATGTTACTATAAGAGCCAAATTTCTAAAAATATTGCGAAAAGCAACAATTTTCATTTTTAGAGTGAATGTTTGAGGTGTATAGAAGGCATTTATTTCATTTTTAGAAAATTTAATTTTTCACATTTTTCCATGAAAAGTGCCAATACCCCCCTTTGGGTTCTAGGTGAAAATCTCACTCGACACAAATCAAACAAAAATGTTTCCATGGTGTGTATTGTTGTTCATTTTCATCAAATAAACAAAATTAAACCCAGAATAAATCCTGAAAAACAAGAAATGAGCATAAAAGATGCTTCAGCGCAAGTGTAATTGTTACTAAAAAGCCAAAATTTCTAAAAATTTTGCGAAAAACAACAATCTTCTATTTTAGAGTGAATGTTTGAGGTGTATAGAAGGCATTTATTTCATTTTCAGAAAATTTAATTTTTCTCATTTTTCCATGAAAAGTGCCAATACCTTTGCCAATACAATATCCCCCCCCCTTTGGGTTCTAGGTGAAAATCTCACTCGACACAAATTAAACAAAAATGTTTCCATGGTGTGTATTGTTGTTCATTTTCATCAAATAAAAAAAATTAAACCCAGAATAAATCCTGAAAGACAAGAAATGAGCATAAAAGATGCTTCAGCGCAAGTGTTATTCTTACTATAAGAGCCCAAATTTCCAAAAATATTGCGAAAAACCACAATCTTCTGTTTTAGAGTGAACGTTTGAGGTGTATAGAAGGCATTTATTTCATTTTTAGAAAATTTAATTTTTCACATTTTTCCATGAAAAGTGCCAATATCCCCCCCTTTGGGTTCTAGGTGAAAATCTCACTCGACACAAATCAAACAAAAATGTTTCCATGGTGTGTATTGTTGTTCATTTTCATCAAATAAACAAAATTAAACCCAAAATAAATCTTGAAAGACAAGTAATGAGCATAAAAGATGCTTCAGCGCAAGTGTTATTGTTACTATAAGAGCCCAAATTTCTAAAAATATTGCGAAAAGCAACAATTTTCAGTTTTAGAGTGAATGTTTCAGGTGTATAGAAGGCATTTATTACATTTTTAGAAAATTTAATTTTTCACATTTTTCCATGAAAAGTGCCAATACCCCCCCTTTAGGTTCTAGGTGAAAATCTCAGTCGACACAAATCAAACAAAAATGTTTCCATTGTGTGTATTGTTGTTCATTTTAATCAAATAAATAAAATAAAACTCAGAATAAATCATGAAAGACAAGAAATTAGCATAAAAGATGCTTCAGCGCAAGTGTTCATGTTACTAAAAGAGCCCAAATTTCTAAAAATATTGCGAAAAACCATAATCTTCTGTTTTAGAGTGAATGTTTGATTGTATAGAAGGCATTTATTTCATTTTTAGAAAATTTAATTTTTCTCTTTTTTCCATGAAAAGTGCCAATGTTTCCCCCCTTTGGGTTCTAGGTGAAAATCTCACTCGACACAAATCAAACAAAAATGTTTCCATGGTGTGTATTGTTGTTCATTTTCATCAAATAAACAAAATTAAACCCAGAATAAATCCTGAAAGAGAAGAAATGAGCATAAAAGATGCTTCAGCGCAAGTGTTATTCTTAATATAAGAGCCAAAATTTCTAAAAATATTGCGAAAAACCACAATCTTCTGTTTAAGAGTGAATGTTTGAGGTGTATAGAAGGCATTTATTTCATTTTTAGAAAATTTAATTTTTCACATTTTTCCATGAAAAGTGCCAATACCCCCCCCTTTGGGTTCTAGGTGAAAATCTCACTCGACACAAATCAAACAAAAATGTTTCCATGGTGTGTATTGTTGTTCATTTTCATCAAATAAACAAAATTAAACCCAGAATAAATCCTGAAAAACAAGAAATGAGCATAAAAGATGCTTCAGCGCAAGTGTTATTGTTACTAAAAAGCCAAAATTTCTAAAAATTTTGCGAAAAACAACAATCTTCTATTTTAGAGTGAATGTTTGAGGTGTATAGAAGGCATTTATTTCATTTTCAGAAAATTTAATTTTTCTCATTTTTCCATGAAAAGTGCCAATACCTTTGCCAATACAATATCCCCCCCCCTTTGGGTTCTAGGTGAAAATCTCACTCGACACAAATTAAACAAAAATGTTTCCATGGTGTGTATTGTTGTTCATTTTCATCAAATAAACAAAATTAAACCCAGAATAAATCCTGAAAGACAAGAAATGAGCATAAAAGATGCTTCAGCGCAAGTGTTATTCTTACTATAAGAGCCCAAATTTCTAAAAATATTGCGAAAAACCACAATCTTCTGTTTTAGAGCGAACGTTTGAGGTGTATAGAAGGCATTTATTTCATTTTTAGAAAATTTAATTTTTCACATTTTTCCATGAAAAGTGCCAATATCCCCCCCTTTGGGTTCTAGGTGAAAATCTCACTCGACACAAATCAAACAAAAATGTTTCCATGGTGTGTATTGTTGTTCATTTTCATCAAATAAACAAAATTAAACCCAAAATAAATCCTGAAAGACAAGTAATGAGCATAAAAGATGCTTCAGCGCAAGTGTTATTGTTACTATAAGAGCCCAAATTTCTAAAAATATTGCGAAAAGCAACAATTTTCAGTTTAAGAGTGAATGTTTCAGGTGTATAGATGGCATTTATTACATTTTTAGAAAATTTAATTTTTCACATTTTTCCATGAAAAGTGCCAATACCCCCCCCTTTGGGTTCTAGGTGAAAATCTCAGTCGACACAAATCAAACAAAAATGTTTCCATGGTGTGTATTGTTGTTCATTTTAATCAAATAAATAAAATAAAACTCAGAATAAATCCTGAAAGACGAAATGAGCATAAAAGATGCTTCAGCGCAAGTGTTCATGTTACTATAAGAGCCCAAATTTCTAAAAATATTGCGAAAAACCACAATCTTCTGTTTTAGAGCGAACGTTTGAGGTGTATAGAAGGCATTTATTTCATTTTTAGAAAATTTAATTTTTCACATTTTTCCATGAAAAGTGCCAATATCCCCCCCTTTGGGTTCTAGGTGAAAATCTCACTCGACACAAATCAAACAAAAATGTTTCCATGGTGTGTATTGTTGTTCATTTTCATCAAATAAACAAAATTAAACCCAAAATAAATCCTGAAAGACAAGTAATGAGCATAAAAGATGCTTCAGCGCAAGTGTTATTGTTACTATAAGAGCCCAAATTTCTAAAAATATTGCGAAAAGCAACAATTTTCAGTTTTAGAGTGAATGTTTCAGGTGTATAGATGGCATTTATTACATTTTTAGAAAATTTAATTTTTCACATTTTTCCATGAAAAGTGCCAATACCCCCCCCTTTGGGTTCTAGGTGAAAATCTCAGTCGACACAAATCAAACAAAAATGTTTCCATGGTGTGTATTGTTGTTCATTTTAATCAAATAAATAAAATAAAACTCAGAATAAATCCTGAAAGACAAGAAATGAGCATAAAAGATGCTTCAGCGCAAGTGTTCATGTTACTAAAAGAGCCCAAATTTCTAAAAATATTGCAAAAAACAACAATCTTCTGTTTTAGAGTGAATGTTTGAGGTGTTTAGAAGGCATTTATTTCATTGTTAGAAAATTTAATTTTTCTCTTTTTTCCATGAAAAGTGCCAATGTTTCCCCCCTTTGGGTTCTAGGTGAAAATCTCACTCGACACAAATCAAACAAAAATGTTTCCATGGTGTGTATTGTTGTTCATTTTCATCAAATAAACAAAATTAAACCCAGAATAAATCCTGAAAGAGAAGAAATGAGCATAAAAGATGCTTCAGCGCAAGTGTTATTCTTACTATAAGAGCCCAAATTTCTAAAAATATTGCGAAAAACCACAATCTTCTGTTTAAGAGTGAATGTTTGAGGTGTATAGAAGGCATTTATTTCATTTTTAGAAAATTTAATTTTTCACATTTTTCCATGAAAAGTGCCAATACCCCCCCCTTTGGGTTCTAGGTGAAAATCTCACTCGACACAAATCAAACAAAAATGTTTCCATGGTGTGTATTGTTGTTCATTTTCATCAAATAAACAAAATTAAACCCAGAATAAATCCTGAAAAACAAGAAATGAGCATAAAAGATGCTTCAGCGCAACTGTTATTGTTACTAAAAAGCCAAAATTTCTAAAAATTTTGCGAAAAACAACAATCTTCTATTTTAGAGTGAATGTTTGAGGTGTATAGAAGGCATTTATTTCATTTTCAGAAAATTTAATTTTTCTCATTTTTCCATGAAAAGTGCCAATACCTTTGCCAATACAATATCCCCCCCCCCCTTTGGGTTCTAGGTGAAAATCTCACTCGACACAAATTAAACAAAAATGTTTCCATGGTGTGTATTGTTGTTCATTTTCATCAAATAAACAAAATTAAACCCAGAATAAATCCTGAAAGACAAAAAATGAGCATAAAAGATGCTTCAGCGCAAGTGTTATTCTTACTATAAGAGCCCAAATTTCTAAAAATATTGCGAAAAACCACAATCTTCTGTTTTAGAGCGAACGTTTGAGGTGTATAGAAGGCATTTATTTCATTTTTAGAAAATTTAATTTTTCACATTTTTCCATGAAAAGTGCCAATATCCCCCCCTTTGGGTTCTAGGTGAAAATCTCACTCGACACAAATCAAACAAAAATGTTTCCATGGTGTGTATTGTTGTTCATTTTCATCAAATAAACAAAATTAAACCCAAAATAAATCCTGAAAGACAAGTAATGAGCATAAAAGATGCTTCAGCGCAAGTGTTATTGTTACTATAAGAGCCCAAATTTCTAAAAATATTGCGAAAAGCAACAATTTTCAGTTTTAGAGTGAATGTTTCAGGTGTATAGATGGCATTTATTACATTTTTAGAAAATTTAATTTTTCACATTTTTCCATGAAAAGTGCCAATACCCCCCCCTTTGGGTTCTAGGTGAAAATCTCAGTCGACACAAATCAAACAAAAATGTTTCCATGGTGTGTATTGTTGTTCATTTTAATCAAATAAATAAAATAAAACTCAGAATAAATCCTGAAAGACAAGAAATGAGCATTAAAGATGCTTCAGCGCAAGTGTTCATGTTACTAAAAGAGCCCAAATTTCTAAAAATATTGCGAAAAACCATAATCTTCTGTTTTAGAGTGAATGTTTGATTGTATAGAAGGCATTTATTTCATTTTTAGAAAATTTAATTTTTCTCTTTTTTCCATGAAAAGTGCCAATGTTTCCCCCCTTTGGGTTCTAGGTGAAAATCTCACTCGACACAAATCAAACAAAAATGTTTCCATGGTGTGTATTGTTGTTCATTTTCATCAAATAAACAAAATTAAACCCAGAATAAATCCTGAAAGACAAGAAATGAGCATAAAAGATGCTTCAGCGCAAGTGTTAATGTTACTATAAGAGCCAAATTTCTAAAAATATTGCGAAAAGCAACAATTTTCATTTTTACAGTGAATGTTTGAGGTGTATAGAAGGCATTTATTTCATTTTAAGAAAATTTAATTTTTCACATTTTTCCATGAAAAGTGCCAATACCCCCCCATTTGGGTTCTAGGTGAAAATCTCACTCGACACAAATCAAACAAATATTTCCATGGAGTGTATTTTTGTTCATTTTCATCAAATAAACAAAAAAAAAACCCAGAATAAATCCTGAAGGACAAGAAATGAGCATAAAAGATGCTTCAGCGCAAGTGTTAATGTTACTAAAAGAGCCCAAATTTCTAAAAATATTGCGAAAAACCATAATCTTCTGTTTAAGAGTGAATGTTTGATTGTATAGAAGGCATTTATTTCATTTTAAGAAAATTTAATTTTTCTCTTTTTTCCATGAAAAGTGCCAATAGCCCCCCCTTTGGGTTCTAGGTGAAAATCTCACTCGACACAAATCAAACAAAAATGTTTCCATGGTGTGTATTGTTGTTCATTTTCATCAAATAAACAAAATTAAACCCAGAATAAATCCTGAAAAACAAGAAATGAGCATAAAAGATGCTTCAGCGCAAGTGTTATTCTTACTATAAGGGCCCAAATTTCTAAAAATATTGCGAAAAGCAAAAATATTCAGTTTTAGAGTGAATTATTGAGGTGTAAGCAAGGCATTTATTTCATTTTTAGAAAATCTCACTCGACACAAATCAAACAAATGTTTCCATGGAGTGTATTTTTGTTCATTTTCATCAAATAAACAAAAAAAAAACCCAGAATAAATCCTGAAGGATAAGAAATGAGCATTAAAGATGCTTCAGCGCAAGTGTTAATGTTACTAAAATAGCCCAAATTTCTAAAAATATTGCGAAAAGCAACAATTTTCAGTTTTAGAGTGAATGTTTGAGGTGTATAGAAGGCATTTATTTAATTTTTAGAAAATTTAATTTTTCACATTTTTCCATGAAAAGTGCCAATACCCCCCCTTTGGGTTCTAGGTGAAAATCTCACTCGGCACAAATCTAACAAAAATGTTTCCATAATTTGTATTGTTGTTCATTTTCATCAAATAAACAAAATTAAACCCAGAATAAATCCTGAAAGACAAGAAATGAGCATAAAAGATGCTTCAGCGCTAGTGTTATTCTTACTATAAGAGCCCAAATTTCTAAAAATTATGCGAAAAACCACAATCTTCTGTTTTAGAGTGAATGTTTGAGGTGTATAGAAGGCGTTTATTTCATTTTTAGAAAATGTAATTTTTCACATTTTTCCATGAAAAGTGCCAATACCCCCCCCTTTGGGTTCTAGGTGAAAATCTCACTTGACACAAATCAAACAAAAATGTTTCCATGGTGTGTATTGTAGTTCATTTTCATCAAATAAACAAAATTAAACCCAGAATAAATCCTGAAAGACAAGAAATGAGCATAAAAGATGCTTCAGCGCAAGTGTTATTCTTACTATAAGAGCCCAAATTTCTAAAAATTATGCGAAAAACCACAATCTTCTGTTTTAGAGTGAATGTTTGAGGTGTATAGAAGGCATTTATTTCATTTTAAGAAAATTTAATTTTTCACATTTTTCCATGAAAAGTGCCAATACCCCCCCCTTTGGGTTCTAGGTGAAAATTTCACTCGACACAAATCAAACAAATGTTTCCATGGAGTGTATTTTTGTTCATTTTCATCAAATAAACAAAAAAAACCCAGAATAAATCCTGAAGGACAAGAAATGAGCATAAAAGATGCTTCAGCGCAAGTGTTAATGTTACTAAAAGAGCCCAAATTTCTAAAAATATTGCGAAAAACCATAATCTTCTGTTTTAGAGTGAATGTTTGATTGTATAGAAGGCATTTATTTCATTTTAAGAAAATTTAATTTTTCTCTTTTTTCCATGAAAAGTGCCAATACCCCCCCTTTGGGTTCTAGGTGAAAATCTCACTCGACACAAATCAAACAAAAATGTTTCCATGGTGTGTATTGTTGTTCATTTTCATCAAATAAACAAAATTAAACCCAGAATAAATCCTGAAAAACAAGAAATGAGCATAAAAGATGCTTCAGCGCAAGTGATATTCATACTATAAGAGCCCAAATTTCTAAAAATATTGCGAAAAACCACAATCTTCTTTTTTGGAGTGAATGTTTGAGGTGTATAGAAGGCATTTATTTCATTTATAGAAAATTTAATTTTTCACATTTCTCCATGAAAAGTGCCAATACCCCCCCCTTTGGGTTCTAGGTGAAAATCTCACTCGACACAAATCAAAAAAAAATGTTTCCATGGTGTGTATTGTTGTTCATTTTCATCAAATAAACAAAAAAACCCAGAATTAATCCTGAAAGACAAGAAATGAGCATAAAAGATGCTTCAGCGCAACTGTTCATGTTACTAAAAGAGCCCAAATTTCTAAAAATATTGCGAAAAGCAAAAATATTCAGTTTTAGAGTGAATTATTGAGGTGTAAAGAAGGCATTTATTTAATTTTTAGAAAATTTAATTTTTCACATTTTTCCAAGAAAAATGCCAATACCCCCCCCTTTGGGTTCTAGGTGAAAATCTCAATCAACACAAATCAAACAAAAATGTTTCCATGGTGTGTATTGTTGTTCATTTTCATCAAATAAACAAAATTAAACCCAGAATAAATCCTGAAAGACAAGAAATGAGCATAAAAGATGCTTCAGCGCAAGTGTTAATGTTACTTTAAGAGCCAAATTTCTAAAAATATTGCGAAAAGCAACAATTTTCATTTTTAGAGTGAATGTTTGAGGTGTATAGAAGGCATTTATTTCATTTTTAGAAAATTTATTTTTTCACATTTTTCCGTGAAAAGTGCCAATACCCCCCCCTTTGGGTTCTAGGTGAAAATCTCACTCGACACAAATCAAACAAAAATGTTTCCATGGTGTGTATTGTTGTTCATTTTCATCAAATAAACAAAATTAAACCCAGAATAAATCCTGAAAAACAAGAAATGAGCATAAAAGATGCTTCAGCGCAAGTGTTATTCTTACTATAAGAGCCCAAATTTCTAAAAATATTGCGAAAAACCACAATCTTCTTTTTTGGAGTGAATGTTTGAGGTGTATAGAAGGCACTTATTTCATTTTTAGAAAATTTAATTTTTCACATTTTTCCAGGAAAAGTGCCAATACCCCCCCCTTTGGGTTCTAGGTGAAAATCTCACTCGACACAAATCAAACAAAAATGTTTCCATGGTGTGTATTGTTGTTCATTTTCATCAAATAAACAAAAAAACCCAGAATTAATCCTGAAAGACAAGAAATGAGCATAAAAGATGCTTCAGCGCAAGTGTTCATGTTACTAAAAGAGCCCAAATTTCTAAAAATATTGCGAAAAACCATAATCTTCTGTTTTAGAGTGAATGTTTGAGGTGTTTAGAAGGCATTTATTTCATTTTTAGAAAATCTCACTCGACACAAATCAAACAAATGTTTCCATGGAGTGTATTTTTGTTCATTTTCATCAAATAAACAAAAAAAAACCCAGAATAAATCCTGAAGGACAAGAAATGAGCATAAAAGATGCTTCAGCGCAAGTGTTATTCTTACTATAAGAGCCCAAATTTCTAAAAATTATGCGAAAAACCACAATCTTCTGTTTTAGAGTGAATGTTTGAGGTGTAAAGAAGGCATTTATTTAATTTTTAGAAAATTTAATTTTTCACATTTTTCCATGAAAAGTGCCAATACCCCCCCCCTTTGGGTTCTAGGTGAAAATCTCAGTCGACACAAATCAAACAAAAATGTTTCCATGGTGTGTATTGTTGTTCATTTTCATCAAATAAACAAAATTAAACCCAGAATAAATCCTGAAAGACAAGAAATGAGCATAAAAGATGCTTCAGCGCAAGTGTTATTCTTACTATAAGAGCCCAAATTTCTAAAAATTATGTGAAAAACCACAATCTTCTGTTTTAGAGTGAATGTTTGAGGTGTATAGAAGGCATTTATTTCATTTTTAGAAAATTTAATTTTTCACATTTTTCCATGAAAAGTGCCAATACCCCCCCCTTTGGGTTCTAGGTGAAAATCTCACTCGACACAAATCAAACAAAAATGTTTCCATGGTGTGTATTGTTGTTCATTTTCATCAAATAAACAAAATTAAACCCAGAATAAATCCTGAAAGACAAGAAATGAGCATAAAAGATGCTTCAGCGCAAGTGTTATTCTTACTATAAGAGCCCAAATTTCTAAAAATTATGCGAAAAACCACAATCTTCTGTTTTAGAGTGAATGTTTGAGGTGTATAGAAGGCATTTATTTCATTTTTAGAAAATTTAATTTTTCACATTTTTCCATTAAAAGTGCCAATACCCCCCCCTTTGGGTTCTAGGTGAAAATCTCAATCGACACAAATCAAACAAAAATGTTTCCATGGTGTGTATTGTTGTTCATTTTCATCAAATAAAAAAAATTAAACCCAAAATAAATCCTGAAAGACAAGTAATGAGCATAAAAGATGCTTCAGCGCAAGTGTTATTGTTACTATAAGAGCCCAAATTTCTAAAAATATTGCGAAAAGCAACAATTTTCAGTTTTAGAGTGAATGTTTCAGGTGTATAGATGGCATTTATTACATTTTTAGAAAATTTAATTTTTCACATTTTTCCATGAAAAGTGCCAATACCCCCCCCTTTGGGTTCTAGGTGAAAATCTCAGTCGACACAAATCAAACAAAAATGTTTCCATGGTGTGTATTGTTGTTCATTTTAATCAAATAAATAAAATAAAACTCAGAATAAATCCTGAAAGACAAGAAATGAGCATAAAAGATGCTTCAGCGCAAGTGTTCATGTTACTAAAAGAGCCCAAATTTCTAAAAATATTGCAAAAAACAACAATCTTCTGTTTTAGAGTGAATGTTTGAGGTGTTTAGAAGGCATTTATTTCATTGTTAGAAAATTTAATTTTTCTCTTTTTTCCATGAAAAGTGCCAATGTTTCCCCCCTTTGGGTTCTAGGTGAAAATCTCACTCGACACAAATCAAACAAAAATGTTTCCATGGTGTGTATTGTTGTTCATTTTCATCAAATAAACAAAATTAAACCCAGAATAAATCCTGAAAGAGAAGAAATGAGCATAAAAGATGCTTCAGCGCAAGTGTTATTCTTACTATAAGAGCCCAAATTTCTAAAAATATTGCGAAAAACCACAATCTTCTGTTTAAGAGTGAATGTTTGAGGTGTATAGAAGGCATTTATTTCATTTTTAGAAAATTTAATTTTTCACATTTTTCCATGAAAAGTGCCAATACCCCCCCCTTTGGGTTCTAGGTGAAAATCTCACTCGACACAAATCAAACAAAAATGTTTCCATGGTGTGTATTGTTGTTCATTTTCATCAAATAAACAAAATTAAACCCAGAATAAATCCTGAAAAACAAGAAATGAGCATAAAAGATGCTTCAGCGCAACTGTTATTGTTACTAAAAAGCCAAAATTTCTAAAAATTTTGCGAAAAACAACAATCTTCTATTTTAGAGTGAATGTTTGAGGTGTATAGAAGGCATTTATTTCATTTTCAGAAAATTTAATTTTTCTCATTTTTCCATGAAAAGTGCCAATACCTTTGCCAATACAATATCCCCCCCCCCTTTGGGTTCTAGGTGAAAATCTCACTCGACACAAATTAAACAAAAATGTTTCCATGGTGTGTATTGTTGTTCATTTTCATCAAATAAACAAAATTAAACCCAGAATAAATCCTGAAAGACAAAAAATGAGCATAAAAGATGCTTCAGCGCAAGTGTTATTCTTACTATAAGAGCCCAAATTTCTAAAAATATTGCGAAAAAACCACAATCTTCTGTTTTAGAGCGAACGTTTGAGGTGTATAGAAGGCATTTATTTCATTTTTAGAAAATTTAATTTTTCACATTTTTCCATGAAAAGTGCCAATATCCCCCCCTTTGGGTTCTAGGTGAAAATCTCACTCGACACAAATCAAACAAAAATGTTTCCATGGTGTGTATTGTTGTTCATTTTCATCAAATAAACAAAATTAAACCCAAAATAAATCCTGAAAGACAAGTAATGAGCATAAAAGATGCTTCAGCGCAAGTGTTATTGTTACTATAAGAGCCCAAATTTCTAAAAATATTGCGAAAAGCAACAATTTTCAGTTTTAGAGTGAATGTTTCAGGTGTATAGATGGCATTTATTACATTTTTAGAAAATTTAATTTTTCACATTTTTCCATGAAAAGTGCCAATACCCCCCCCTTAGGGTTCTAGGTGAAAATCTCAGTCGACACAAATCAAACAAAAATGTTTCCATGGTGTGTATTGTTGTTCATTTTAATCAAATAAATAAAATAAAACTCAGAATAAATCCTGAAAGACAAGAAATGAGCATTAAAGATGCTTCAGCGCAAGTGTTCATGTTACTAAAAGAGCCCAAATTTCTAAAAATATTGCGAAAAACCATAATCTTCTGTTTTAGAGTGAATGTTTGATTGTATAGAAGGCATTTATTTCATTTTTAGAAAATTTAATTTTTCTCTTTTTTCCATGAAAAGTGCCAATGTTTCCCCCCTTTGGGTTCTAGGTGAAAATCTCACTCGACACAAATCAAACAAAAATGTTTCCATGGTGTGTATTGTTGTTCATTTTCATCAAATAAACAAAATTAAACCCAGAATAAATCCTGAAAGACAAGAAATGAGCATAAAAGATGCTTCAGCGCAAGTGTTAATGTTACTATAAGAGCCAAATTTCTAAAAATATTGCGAAAAGCAACAATTTTCATTTTTACAGTGAATGTTTGAGGTGTATAGAAGGCATTTATTTCATTTTAAGAAAATTTAATTTTTCACATTTTTCCATGAAAAGTGCCAATACCCCCCCATTTGGGTTCTAGGTGAAAATCTCACTCGACACAAATCAAACAAATATTTCCATGGAGTGTATTTTTGTTCATTTTCATCAAATAAACAAAAAAAAACCCAGAATAAATCCTGAAGGACAAGAAATGAGCATAAAAGATGCTTCAGCGCAAGTGTTAATGTTACTAAAAGAGCCCAAATTTCTAAAAATATTGCGAAAAACCATAATCTTCTGTTTAAGAGTGAATGTTTGATTGTATAGAAGGCATTTATTTCATTTTAAGAAAATTTAATTTTTCTCTTTTTTCCATGAAAAGTGCCAATAGCCCCCCCTTTGGGTTCTAGGTGAAAATCTCACTCGACACAAATCAAACAAAAATGTTTCCATGGTGTGTATTGTTGTTCATTTTCATCAAATAAACAAAATTAAACCCAGAATAAATCCTGAAAAACAAGAAATGAGCATAAAAGATGCTTCAGCGCAAGTGTTATTCTTACTATAAGGGCCCAAATTTCTAAAAATATTGCGAAAAGCAAAAATATTCAGTTTTAGAGTGAATTATTGAGGTGTAAGCAAGGCATTTATTTCATTTTTAGAAAATCTCACTCGACACAAATCAAACAAATGTTTCCATGGAGTGTATTTTTGTTCATTTTCATCAAATAAACAAAAAAAAACCCAGAATAAATCCTGAAGGATAAGAAATGAGCATTAAAGATGCTTCAGCGCAAGTGTTAATGTTACTAAAATAGCCCAAATTTCTAAAAATATTGCGAAAAGCAACAATTTTCAGTTTTAGAGTGAATGTTTGAGGTGTATAGAAGGCATTTATTTAATTTTTAGAAAATTTAATTTTTCACATTTTTCCATGAAAAGTGCCAATACCCCCCCTTTGGGTTCTAGGTGAAAATCTCACTCGGCACAAATCTAACAAAAATGTTTCCATAATTTGTATTGTTGTTCATTTTCATCAAATAAACAAAATTAAACCCAGAATAAATCCTGAAAGACAAGAAATGAGCATAAAAGATGCTTCAGCGCTAGTGTTATTCTTACTATAAGAGCCCAAATTTCTAAAAATTATGCGAAAAACCACAATCTTCTGTTTTAGAGTGAATGTTTGAGGTGTATAGAAGGCGTTTATTTCATTTTTAGAAAATGTAATTTTTCACATTTTTCCATGAAAAGTGCCAATACCCCCCCCTTTGGGTTCTAGGTGAAAATCTCACTTGACACAAATCAAACAAAAATGTTTCCATGGTGTGTATTGTAGTTCATTTTCATCAAATAAACAAAATTAAACCCAGAATAAATCCTGAAAGACAAGAAATGAGCATAAAAGATGCTTCAGCGCAAGTGTTATTCTTACTATAAGAGCCCAAATTTCTAAAAATTATGCGAAAAACCACAATCTTCTGTTTTAGAGTGAATGTTTGAGGTGTATAGAAGGCATTTATTTCATTTTAAGAAAATTTAATTTTTCACATTTTTCCATGAAAAGTGCCAATACCCCCCCCTTTGGGTTCTAGGTGAAAATTTCACTCGACACAAATCAAACAAATGTTTCCATGGAGTGTATTTTTGTTCATTTTCATCAAATAAACAAAAAAAACCCAGAATAAATCCTGAAGGACAAGAAATGAGCATAAAAGATGCTTCAGCGCAAGTGTTAATGTTACTAAAAGAGCCCAAATTTCTAAAAATATTGCGAAAAACCATAATCTTCTGTTTTAGAGTGAATGTTTGATTGTATAGAAGGCATTTATTTCATTTTAAGAAAATTTAATTTTTCTCTTTTTTCCATGAAAAGTGCCAATACCCCCCCTTTGGGTTCTAGGTGAAAATCTCACTCGACACAAATCAAACAAAAATGTTTCCATGGTGTGTATTGTTGTTCATTTTCATCAAATAAACAAAATTAAACCCAGAATAAATCCTGAAAAACAAGAAATGAGCATAAAAGATGCTTCAGCGCAAGTGATATTCATACTATAAGAGCCCAAATTTCTAAAAATATTGCGAAAAACCACAATCTTCTTTTTTGGAGTGAATGTTTGAGGTGTATAGAAGGCATTTATTTCATTTATAGAAAATTTAATTTTTCACATTTCTCCATGAAAAGTGCCAATACCCCCCCCTTTGGGTTCTAGGTGAAAATCTCACTCGACACAAATCAAAAAAAAATGTTTCCATGGTGTGTATTGTTGTTCATTTTCATCAAATAAACAAAAAAACCCAGAATTAATCCTGAAAGACAAGAAATGAGCATAAAAGATGCTTCAGCGCAACTGTTCATGTTACTAAAAGAGCCCAAATTTCTAAAAATATTGCGAAAAGCAAAAATATTCAGTTTTAGAGTGAATTATTGAGGTGTAAAGAAGGCATTTATTTAATTTTTAGAAAATTTAATTTTTCACATTTTTCCAAGAAAAATGCCAATACCCCCCCCTTTGGGTTCTAGGTGAAAATCTCAATCAACACAAATCAAACAAAAATGTTTCCATGGTGTGTATTGTTGTTCATTTTCATCAAATAAACAAAATTAAACCCAGAATAAATCCTGAAAGACAAGAAATGAGCATAAAAGATGCTTCAGCGCAAGTGTTAATGTTACTTTAAGAGCCAAATTTCTAAAAATATTGCGAAAAGCAACAATTTTCATTTTTAGAGTGAATGTTTGAGGTGTATAGAAGGCATTTATTTCATTTTTAGAAAATTTATTTTTTCACATTTTTCCGTGAAAAGTGCCAATACCCCCCCCTTTGGGTTCTAGGTGAAAATCTCACTCGACACAAATCAAACAAAAATGTTTCCATGGTGTGTATTGTTGTTCATTTTCATCAAATAAACAAAATTAAACCCAGAATAAATCCTGAAAAACAAGAAATGAGCATAAAAGATGCTTCAGCGCAAGTGTTATTCTTACTATAAGAGCCCAAATTTCTAAAAATATTGCGAAAAACCACAATCTTCTTTTTTGGAGTGAATGTTTGAGGTGTATAGAAGGCACTTATTTCATTTTTAGAAAATTTAATTTTTCACATTTTTCCAGGAAAAGTGCCAATACCCCCCCCTTTGGGTTCTAGGTGAAAATCTCACTCGACACAAATCAAACAAAAATGTTTCCATGGTGTGTATTGTTGTTCATTTTCATCAAATAAACAAAAAAAACCCAGAATTAATCCTGAAAGACAAGAAATGAGCATAAAAGATGCTTCAGCGCAAGTGTTCATGTTACTAAAAGAGCCCAAATTTCTAAAAATATTGCGAAAAACCATAATCTTCTGTTTTAGAGTGAATGTTTGAGGTGTTTAGAAGGCATTTATTTCATTTTTAGAAAATCTCACTCGACACAAATCAAACAAATGTTTCCATGGAGTGTATTTTTGTTCATTTTCATCAAATAAACAAAAAAAAAACCCAGAATAAATCCTGAAGGACAAGAAATGAGCATAAAAGATGCTTCAGCGCAAGTGTTATTCTTACTATAAGAGCCCAAATTTCTAAAAATTATGCGAAAAACCACAATCTTCTGTTTTAGAGTGAATGTTTGAGGTGTAAAGAAGGCATTTATTTAATTTTTAGAAAATTTAATTTTTCACATTTTTCCATGAAAAGTGCCAATACCCCCCCCTTTGGGTTCTAGGTGAAAATCTCAGTCGACACAAATCAAACAAAAATGTTTCCATGGTGTGTATTGTTGTTCATTTTCATCAAATAAACAAAATTAAACCCAGAATAAATCCTGAAAGACAAGAAATGAGCATAAAAGATGCTTCAGCGCAAGTGTTATTCTTACTATAAGAGCCCAAATTTCTAAAAATTATGTGAAAAACCACAATCTTCTGTTTTAGAGTGAATGTTTGAGGTGTATAGAAGGCATTTATTTCATTTTTAGAAAATTTAATTTTTCACATTTTTCCATGAAAAGTGCCAATACCCCCCCCTTTGGGTTCTAGGTGAAAATCTCACTCGACACAAATCAAACAAAAATGTTTCCATGGTGTGTATTGTTGTTCATTTTCATCAAATAAACAAAATTAAACCCAGAATAAATCCTTAAAGACAAGAAATGAGCATAAAAGATGCTTCAGCGCAAGTGTTATTCTTACTATAAGAGCCAAATTTCTAATAAATTATGCGGAAAACCACAATCTTCTGTTTTAGAGTGAATGTTTGAGGTGTATAGAAGGCATTTATTTCATTTTAGAAAATTTAATTTTTCACATTTTTCCATTAAAAGTGCCAATTCCCCCCCCTATGGGTTCTAGGTGAAAATCTCAATCGACACAAATCAAACAAAAATGTTTCCATGGTGTGTATTGTTGTTCATTTTCATCAAATAAAAAAAATTAAACCCAGAATAAATCCTGAAAAACAAGAAATGAGCATAAAAGATGATTCAGCGCAAGTGTTATTCTTCCTATAAGTGCCCAAATTTCTAAAAATATTGCGAAAAACCACAATCTTCTGTTTTAGAGTGAATGTTTGAGGTGTATAGAAGGCATTTATTTCATTTTAAGAAAATTTAATTTTTCACATTTTTCCATGAAAAGTGCCAATACCCCCCCCTTTGGGTTCTAGGTGAAAATTTCACTCGACACAAATCAAACAAATGTTTCCATGGAGTGTATTTTTGTTCATTTTCATCAAATAAACAAAAAAAAACCCAGAATAAATCCTGAAGGACAAGAAATGAGCATAAAAGATGCTTCTGCGCAAGTGTTAATGTTACTAAAAGAGCCCAAATTTCTAAAAATATTGCGAAAAACCATAATCTTCTGTTTTAGAGTGAATGTTTGATTGTATAGAAGGCATTTATTTCATTTTAAGAAAATTTAATTTTTCTCTTTTTTCCATGAAAAGTGCCAATAGCCCCCCCTTTGGGTTCTAGGTGAAAATCTCACTCGACACAAATCAAACAAAAATGTTTCCATGGTGTGTATTGTTGTTCATTTTCATCAAATAAACAAAATTAAACCCAGAATAAATCCTGAAAGACATGAAATGGGCATAAAAGATGCTTCAGCGCAAGTGTTATTCTTACTATAAGAGCCCAAATTTCTAAAAATATTGCGAAAAACCACAATCTTCTGTTTTAGAGTGAATGTTTGAGGTGATAGAAGGCATTTATTTCATTTTTAGAAAATTTAATTTTTCACATTTTTCCATGAAAAGTGCCAATACCCCCCCTTTGGGTTCTAGGTGAAAATCTCACTCGACACAAATCAAACAAAAATGTTTCCATGGTGTCTATTGTTGTTCATTTTCATCAAATAAACAAAATTAAACCCAGAATAAATCCTCAAAGACAAGAAATGAGCATAAAAGGATGCTTCAGCGCAAGTGTTTAATGTTACTATAAGAGCGAAATTTCTAAAAATATTGCGAAAAGCAACAATTTTCATTTTTAGAGTGAATGTTTGAGGTGTATAGAAGGCATTTATTTCATTTTAGAAAATTTATTTTTTCACATTTTTCCGTGAAAAGTGCCAATACCCCCCCTTTGGGTTCTAGGTGAAAATCTCACTCGACACAAATCAAACAAAAATGTTTCCATGGTGTGTATTGTTGTTCATTTTCATCAAATAAACAAAAATAAACCCAGAATAAATCCTGAAAAACAAGAAATGAGCATAAAAGATGCTTCAGCGCAAGTGATATTCATACTATAAGAGCCCAAATTTCTAAAAATATTGCGAAAAAACCACAATCTTCTTTTTTGGAGTGATGTTTGAGGTGTATAGAAGGCATTTATTTCATTTATAGAAAATTTAATTTTTCACATTTCTCCATGAAAAGTGCCAATACCCCCCCCTTTGGGTTCTAGGTGAAAATCTCACTCGACACAAATCAAAAAAAAATGTTTCCATGGTGTGTATTGTTGTTCATTTTCATCAAATAAACAAAAAAACCCAGAATTAATCCTGAAAGACAAGAAATGAGCATAAAAGATGCTTCAGCGCAACTGTTCATGTTACTAAAAGAGCCCAAATTTCTAAAAATATTGCGAAAAGCAAAAATATTCAGTTTTAGAGTGAATTATTGAGGTGTAAGAAGGCATTTATTTAATTTTTAGAAAATTTAATTTTTCACATTTTTCCAAGAAAAATGCCAATACCCCCCCATTGGGTTCTAGGTGAAAATCTCAATCAACACAAATCAAACAAAAATGTTTCCATAGTGTGTATTGTTGTTCATTTCATCAAATAAACAAAATTAAACCCAGAATAAATCCTGAAAGACAAGAAATGAGCATATAAGATGCTTCAGCGCAAGTGTTAATGTTACTTTAAGAGCCAAATTTCTAAAAATATTGCGAAAAGCAACTATTTTCATTTTTAGAGTGAATGTTTGAGGTGTATAGAAGGCATTTATTTCATTTTTAGAAAATTTATTTTTTCACATTTTTCCGTTAAAAGTGCCAATACCCCCCCCTTTGGGTTCTAGGTGAAAATCTCACTCGACACAAATCAAACAAAAATGTTTTCCATGGTGTGTATTGTTGTTCATTTTCATCAAATAAACAAAATTAACCCAGAATAAATCCTGAAAAACAAGAAATGAGCATAAAAGATGCTTCAGCGCAAGTGTTATTCTTACTATAAGAGCCCAAAATTCTAAAAATATTGCGAAAAACCACAATCTTCTTTTTTGGAGTGAATGTTTGAGGTGTATAGAAGGCACTTATTTCATTTTTAGAAAATTTAATTTTTCACATTTTCCAGGAAAAGTGCCAATACCCCCCCTTTGGGTTCTAGGTGAAAAATCTCACTCGACACAAATCAAACAAAAATGTTTCCATTGGTGTGTATTGTTGTTCATTTTCATCAAATAACAAAAAAACCCAGAATTAATCCTGGAAAGACAAGAAATGAGCATAAAAGATGCTTCAGCGCAAGTGTTCATGTTACTAAAAGAGCCC